>NC_051178.1:87340450-87401071 GCF_013339695.2 Rhipicephalus sanguineus
CCAGTCACTCTGCTAATAAAATTTGTGACAGTGTGTGCTCCGTGTATGTTTTTGTGTTCCCCGTCTACATCTTTCACGCACAACAGTTACGAGAAAGAAAAAGCGCAGATGCACAGGACAGGCCTTACTCGCAACTAAGCTTCATTCAGGAAAGTTTGCTGACATATATACACAGCCCAGTGGCACGTGCAGGCGCACTGCACATACGTCACAGTCACAATTACAGTTGTTATGCTTATACGTGTCCATTGGTTTGGAGAACGTGCGCACGTTTCACGTACCCGTGTGTATGTGTAGAAGGGGTTCTTGACAGTTATTGAACAAGGTCATCATCCGTGATCACTGAGCACCAGCAGCTGGACCGGACTTGTTAATCGGATCCGTTCGTGATCGCGGCTTTGAGGTTCTAAGTGTAGTGAAGTGCGATGAAGTGCAGCTTGTGGAAATCCTGGATGCCTCTTATGATGAAATGATCTATAATACCTCCTGTCGTGGACGTGGCAGCTAGGTCTTTCATGCCCTCTCCACATCCAATCCATCTTTCATGCAGTACAAGGACCAAGCGTTGATGGGTCTTGATAAATCAGTGTTGAAGTCACCGGTAATGATGAGAGGCCTGGTTCTCTCAGGAGATTTATTGTAGGAAGCACTGACGCCGGCTTTTGCGTAATCCACGTGGTCCACGTTGCGGACCACGGGACGAGTGGATGATAGTTGAGAGTCTTCCAAGCTGTCCGGTCTTCAGTTTCTTCACTTTCTTGCGTCCGCCGCGGTGGTGTAGCGGTCAAGGCGCTCAGCTGCTGACCCGAAGGTCGCGGGTTCGATCCGGCCGCGGAGGTCACAATTCGATGGAGGCAAAATGCTATATGCCCGTGTTCTGTGTGATGTCGGTACACGTTGAAGAATACCCGATGGTTTTCCGATATAAACCCCAACAATTATTGTTATTATCACTTTCCTTGCGTATCATTGTGTGTGTTCGCAGTTACTGTTGGTTGTGACTCTGTATCACCTGTGGCACATACCCCATAACATGAACTCTGTATTGGGTATGTGCCACACATGACTGAGAGAAAGGGTTTCATGACGTACGCGACAGGTATTTTGTGTTATTCATGTAATGACCAGTGAATCATGTTCGTCATACTCTGATCCCTGCTATGCAATTTTCGTATATTAGAAGTATAGAGATGACCAGGAGAGCGCCCAGACGTAAGCGGTTAGCTAGATAGATAGATATGTATAGATAGAAACGGCCAAAGTGCCTGAGGTCGCTGAGAAATGCTTCGCATTCAAAAGAAAAACAGTGGCAATAAGGATGTTGTTAAGGTAAACCCTTCCTGTTTGAAAGAAGGGGAATAGTTCGAGGGGCTCGTTTCTTTGTTTCGACACAACCAATGAAAAAAAGAGACAATTAAGCCAAGGGAGGCAGACGGGACATCGTTTGGTGTTTTTTTAAATTGTAGTGTAATGATTGTGACTTAAACTGAAAGGAATTAATGAAACGTAAAATCCCGAGCAAGCACTCCCCCTTCCTTTTGGGAGATTTCAAAATGTAGCCTCTTCTCCCCTCCCACCATTTTCACTGTTTCATTCACTGTTTTTATTCACCCCAAGGAGGGCGAATGAAAACAGTGAATGAGTGTGTATTCAATAAAGCCTTTCATTAGAAGCACACGTGTGCGTTCTTTATTCTTAGTGGCTCTTTCTGCCACCATCTCGAATTTGGATCCATGACCGAGCAAGGGCCCCCCCTCCAAATCTTGTCAAATTATGCTTTCTCGTAGGGGGGAGGGGGGGGCAAGTGCTCGGGATTTTACAGTAGATGAAAAAATCACCCTTTCTATCGGTGGGATTTGAACCCACAATTCGTGTAAATTTGAAGGTTGTAGGTGGATACCATGATGGAAGGATGATTTTTCGTCCCCTTTCACTCTTTTCAACGTAATCATTGCGCTACAGTTAAAACACCGAATGTCCCCTACGTCTTCCTGGCTTCACTAAACGACGAACATTACCACTCAATGTCATAACATGCATTGGCCTAATAAAAAAATAATAAAGCTGTCACGATTCAACAAAGAAACAAATTTACAGGAACTGAAATATTAGGCTACAATTGCTTTCTGAAAATTTTGTACTGGTATTAGATGCCAGTGCCTCTGCATGACATCAAGAACTCTCAATGAATGTTTTTTTTTTTTTTCCTATTTTCACCATTCCACTGCCAAAAGAAACGTCCTTGAGAGTTGCCGTGTGAAGTGTTTCACTTGTTTCATCTATTAGTAACTTTAAGGCCTGAAGGAATTAGTGCGGGGAAGTGAATATCAAAGACAGTGTGACAGTTGAAAATTTCTCGTTATACCACATTAGCTAACATTTCAGCGAAAACTAATGGTATGTAGAAGGAAACATGGCCCTTCTTCACAGAAAGACCAATTACATGGTTTAGTGGATCGTGCACAAAGCCATGATCTCACAGCAAGCTGGCGCAAGAACTTCAGGGTAGCATCAACACAAACCCTTCATTTCTGAGTATTCCCAGCTTACCAAACCTCTACTTGAAATAAGAGTAGCGTTTTTTCATTGCAGAAACACAACTAAGTAATAGAACTCGTGTTGGGCTAGTTGGTCACTTGTCATATTGAAGATATTCGGCGCAACTTGGCATTCACTCGAAAAAACACACATTCACACACACTTCCACTCAAGAACACACCCCACACACAAGCACTGTATGTGGGGTGTGTTCTTGAGTGGAAGCGTGTGTGAATGTGTGTTTTTTCGAGTGAATGCCAAGTTGCGCCGAATATCTTCAATACAAATAAGTAATGCAGCTTAACTGTGCAGTGTCGCGCTTTAACTACGGCATCAAAGTCCTTCAATACTTTTAAAGGACTCTGGCAGTATTCAAGTTGTGCCTTGGTGTAGAAGCCTGGGCACTGGAAGGAACACAGCGCAACAGAAGACGGGAACAAGGATGGGCGACGCACACGCAGCGCTGACTTGCAACACTTGTTGCAAGTGTCGCAAGCCAGCGCTGAGTGTGCGTTGCCCACCTTGTCCCCGCCTTCTATTGCGCTGTGTTTCTTCCATGCCTTGGTAGCCCTTCCCAAATGTTTCTTTTTTCCCTTTGGCACAGCTGTTGCCTTAGGGCCACACTTTTCTGCGGACACACAGCAGTCGCACCTGCAACTTGGTGGAAGCGCCGTGATGTGTCTTGGGCACGTACACCACCTCCTGCACCTCCCCCGCAGGGCGGTCAGAGTTCTTGCCAAAACAACGCAGTCGTTGGCGTGGCTGGTGGCAGGGCCACAAAGGTGTCGCACGATGTCGGGTGCTTCTGAAGACCAGATTCTGCAGGGAAGAAAAGAGAATTGGAAAATGCAGTGGCCACACCGGCACTGTGGCATGCAGTAGAAGTAGTACTGGTTTACTGGGCTATTCTGTTCATACTTTGAGCAAATCGGCATAGCATAAGGTGGGAGAGAGACCTAGGTGTCATGCCCACTTGCTACCAGCTGCTGTGTGTGTCTGATGATGACGTTTCTGAGGAAAGAAAGTGATTTTCGGCTGTTTTTCGCATTAATTTCTAAGTTCTCTGCTGCATGTGGTGTAGTAATGTTTAGCCGACATGTTCACAGGAGCTTCGACTGCAGATTGGCATCGTTTTCCGAATAAGGTTAAAAAATGTAGCAGGACCTTTCTAAGGACAGGTTGTGCTCCTACGCGCACTCATTTACGCAGTGCCTGGCCTGGCCAATGTAGGTCTTTGTCGTAAAATAGTGGAATTTCGTACACAACAACAGTGGGACGTTTCTTTGAGCAATCATTCTTCTTGCTACAGTCAGATGGCATGCACATGCACGAACTGGATAACTGATCTTCCAATGTGCAGAGAAAAAGATCAGCTTCCCACGTCTGTTTGCCACTTTCTTCAAGTTGTGGGATGCATAGGGTGCACACTGCACGGCGCAACTTCAGGCCTCCAGCGCAGGTTATGTTGAAGTCCCGAATTTTCGCTTCAATACAAAGTTACGAACGATGATGAAATGAAAGTCGCTTGCTGTGTACCCCATTCAAACAGACAACTTCATCACAGATTTCTTTTAAAAACCAGTAATTCTTAATTCTTTGATGTTTGCATCGCATTTCACAGCCTTGGCATTGGAGGTCAGCCAGGAGCTATGGCTGTGGAAGCAAAAGCCAACAGCATGGTCCAGCGATGTGCCTTGTGAGGAACACTTGGACTTTGTTGAGAATAGCTGCATGGGCAGTGTCGCTGGTGAACTGTCACTAAGAACACACAGCGAGCTGAACCCCTATGACTTCTAAAGGATATGAAATATCCTTGAATGTATCAAGTGCTCAGATCGGAGTTCGTTTGCAGAGGGCCTACTGTTCTTGTGTCGCGAAAGCGCCCTGATCCAGCATTTACGAAGGACTGGACGATAAGATACAGAATTTGGAAGAAAGAAGACAGAGAAGCATATCAGATGAGTATGTTTTAAGCAGGATAGCCATTGTCAGAGCTTCATGCCTCACATTCCCGCCCACCTAAAAATCATGTGCTGGAGGTCCATCATGTGTTCAGTAGAAGAAAAAACTACCGCGCGAGCAGAGAGCGGAAGGGCAAGGTTCTCCCGGCGCAAATATTAGAAGAAGCGAGCAAGCTGGCCGACGGCTTTTAAATGCGCCCGCTGTGCTCCTCGTGCCATCTCGCTAGTAATGAAGAAACGCTTATAAGCGCCTGCCGTCTCTGAGTCCTGCCAGCGGTAAAGGCTGTGTATATAACGCTCGCCGTTAGCTACCTGAAGGATCTGCGCTTTGTGGCGTAGTGGTTAGCGCCACGCACTGCGAAGCGAGAGGTCGCTGGTTGATTCCGCGCTTCGGAAGCATTTTTCTGAATTATTTTTCTTTGGGACTTTTATATATATATATACATACTTATACATATACGGTGCATGACGGCGGCGGCAAAAACCAGCTGAGACGGTCCATATAATTGCTATCGCAATAAAATACAAAAGCTACCATTAAACCTAACTGAAAAATTTTTCACACGTCTAAACATTTTCTCATACATGTCTTTCTGTTAGAACGCATGTCAGAATCTACTAGACCGAACCAACATTTTCTGCCAATTTTCGCACACAAGAGTTGTTCTTCATTTTCGGCATTAAAATCGTGTAGCACACCAATCACCATCAACACAAAAATCATCTTTCAAATAAGTCTACACAACTTCATTTACACTCTTTCAGTCGCACATCCTTTCTTTTACATGTACTGCAGCCCGGCACTTGCACTTCTGATAAGATTAGGTACTGCAACTGATTATAAGCATAGTTTTGTATTTTTTCTGTTGACTTTATCTGTGTTCCCTCACCTTTTTATGAGAATATATACTGTCAGAATCTGTAGGTGCCGCTGACCTTACCTTTTTGTTCTCAAATACTTGAGACTTTCATCAATAGTTCTTTTTTTTTTACACGCACATTGCCATGAACATGTCAACACACCATTAATTCATTTATGTTCTTTATTGAAGTTCGCAATTGCCAACTTTTTCAACTCAGTCGCCTCCTCGGTCTCCTGCGCATTAGTCCATCGGGAATGTTTGGGTCAGATATATGTAAATAAAATAAACAAGGCTTCAGCCAATAACAGATCACTAACACTCCACCCAAGATGATCACTGTAAAACAAGAGAAATCAACATGACGATGACACGGCAGTTGCGGTTAATCTTATCTAAAATATTGAATAAAATACGAGCACGCCGATCACAAGAGCAAAAACAACGTAATGACGTTTCGGCACCCAGAACGAGAGCATGGCTCGAAAGTGGGCTTCTCTGCACGACACTCCGGTAATGCCGCGAAGAGAACTCAAGCCACTGGCTTCTGTCCCAAGAACCGGTGTTTCGCATTTTCCCACCGCATTTATTTTCTGTTCGCCTCCTTTTTGCTCTTTCTATCTTGCACTAAAAAAAATGCACTAAGATGTACTAAAAGGGGTACTGATTTCGCGGTCCACGACTTTGAATGAAAATTACCTCATTACTTTCGTGCACAAGTGTCACAAAAATAGTTCACTTATTAGAATGTACTTTTTGCAAAAGGGAATAAAACTCAAAATAAAGGCTCGCGATCGCCGGAGCTATATGACCACGAAAGCGCATATGCATCATGTATCACAGGGAAATCGACGTTCCCGGATCAACATTTGCATCAATTCTTCGATTGACACAGCTGTCAGAACCAATCACGGCGTACGCCCTACGTGCGCTTCAACTCTTATATCGTGAATATGTTATTTTATGAATGGGCGTGCGTTTGTGGCGTTGTAGTATCGGTGCAGAAAACGTCATCCCCTTCTTTCATCTGCGTGCGTACATTTTTAAAGGCCAATATAAGCCGATCGGTTTGGACAGCTGTTCTCAGCATGGGCAGCAGCAGCACGGGAAGGCGCTGGCAGGGCGTACAATTGTCTGCGGAGGTGCATTTTCGTGGACAGCGACGTCAGAAATGTAGGTCGTTTCAGCAAGAAGAAGAAAACGGTGAAAAAATTCGGCGCACGCGAAAGAAACTGGGCCGGAAGCATGCGGAGATGTCGACCAAGAGGAAAAATTGCATGGCATGCACACATCAATACATTTATATTGCCAGTGAGCAGCGTAATCGACGCACGACGGTGCATTTTACAGACGCACCACGAATACTGTATACGCCGGCCAGACATTCGAGCAGTGGATCATTGAAAACGCCAATTTGAAAACTTTTTAGCTCCCGTGCGAGTCCGTTTAAATTAACGTAACTGCAATACATTAAAGGAGAAAGCCGATCGGCCTCTGCAAACGCGTAGTATAGGCATAACGCAAACCAAACAAAAAATATCGAAGCGTACGGTCACAGCTGTGGTTTTCTTTCGGTTAGGAAATGACTACACCCAAAACTGGCCCCATCGATTGGTACTACGCGGCTACTCGAAAAGAAAACTGCTCGAGTGGATGGCAAAAGTTGCTCGAGGCACGTACCCATGTTGGACAGTTTTAAGACGACTCTCTGCGCGACTGTCCGATGTCTACGGGCCGAAATGTGCGGGTCTTTTGCGCTGGATGAGCGATTCGCAAAACTCGTGAGCAGAAAACTCCGCAAGCTTCGCCTCACAGCAGGCCGCCGCGCACGCAGGTGGGTTAGCACGTAACCTCAAAACGTGAGGCACGAATATTCGGTGCATTAGCTTCGCGGCAATACAGTAGCAAAACCTAATTTCACAAATACAATTACGTTATGTGTTATATTGTAAAAGGTGTTGCGCTACCTACACTAAATTAAAACAAATATTACTGCGCAAATTTGTTTAAAAGTATTGCATTCATGGTTAAGATTAACGTTAATAGGTGTCGCGACAACTGTTTTTAACTTCGCTGAACAAAAAATGAGTTTGCAAAAGTTGTTTGAAGTTTCGCATTAACAACCTTCAAAAACGCCGCTTACTTTGCACTACACAAATTAAAAGAAACTATACTGTAAACTAAACAAGAAGTTTTGTGTAATTTGTCAACCAAATGGTTAGCATTAACGAACCAGTGCGTTGAAGCGAAACATTTCGAGTTTTCTTTCGCGTACTTCGCGCCTCGCGTTTTCGACGTAGCGGACTCCCTTTTCCCATCGTGGGCTTCCAAGGGCTGTTGGCGGCCGGCGAGTTTTGGACGGTGCTTTAAAAAACTCGTGCTCTCCGGGCTTACCTCCTGCAGGAATTTTCGTCGGCATGGCCCTCTTTCGGTTACTCCCGTCTCGCACCGTCATTCAAACTCAGGTAAGTCCGAAAAAAATCCCGTCCTCCCGTATCGGTGGTGGTCTGCGACCCAACGCATCGCGGCTTTCCACAGGCCCGACCTTCGTTTGAGCGGCATGAGAGAAACAACCTATCGGAATGAATGACTGGCGTTGACAACGCTAACAGTAATTTACGGCGTCACCGGCTGCGCGACAAGCTAACGGAAGATTTCATTCATCGGCGACTGCTGGACGCAAATTAAATTAGACGCGGAGTTTTTCCTCGTTTTGAGGTCACCAGGTCGACGTGTGTGTTCGTATTCGTGCTTCGCTCTGATTTCTCTACGGATCGACGTGGCCTTTCTTTTTTCGTTTCGCTAAACATCCCGTCCTGGACACTTCTTAACGCTGATTTCGAGACTGGTTAAGGTTTGTCCGCCGCCGTCTTTGCGCGTCCCTGATAATCGAACGGTCCGGTGTTATAACCTTTCGCCGGCTTCTCACGAATCGAGCGTTCCAGTTTTGCAGCGGAGGGCCTTGCGCCTGTAGCGTGCAATGTATACAGCTCGTTGTAAACACGCTACTTTAGTGAGACTAACCGGAGGCGATAGCAGCCTAGGCATTCTCTCCGCGCTCTTTAGTGCATTCGGCGTGGCTCTTTTTCCCGGTGTCGGCAGACCAGTCTGCCGGGGCTACCCCAGTGATGAACGGGTTAAACTTTCCGGTGGTGTCACGTTGATCCCTCTTTCCTTCGCTCACCCCACCCTCTGTGACGTTCATTAACGGAGGTGTTGTTTCCGTTATACACCGTGTGCTATATATAACTTTCTTTTTCTTTTTGTTTAATTGGTTCACCGCTCTGCTACGTCATGCCCGTTGGCGAAAAGTGGTTAAGTATACGATCCGCTACGGAGAAAAAATTTCTCGACATACCATCTTGCAGGAAAGAAGGAACGAAAAGGAAATTGCTGCGCGGTGTCGTTGGCATGCAGCAAGTGTGCTTCGTCCCATACGCCCCGAGCTCCCGCCGCGTTTCTCATTCTTCTCGGATAGGTGTGCACCTACAGTAAAATTCCAAAGGCAAGCGAAAGGTGTTTGACTGGCTGAAAATGAAATCAGCTTTCTCATTTCGCCTAGTTTTACCATTGAAACCTGTGCTTAACCACAGTAATTGCGCACAGCTGTTTGAGTCGGCATAATCTCTATCTATCAAAGATTTGTGACATTCGACACATTTACTCATGGTAGTTACTATAAGTTAAATGTGCTAATGAATGGATAACTCTTAACATTTTGTACGTATCATGGGGTAGGTAATTTACTTTTTTTTTCTTTTTGCCCCTAGGCTCTCACTTATGTGAGCATTTCAGTGCTTACTATCTCATTGGCAGCTACCATGAAGGGTTTCTAAAAACACTGCGTTTCTAAGCATGATGGCGTGCGTCTTCCCTGCCACAGTGGTCGTACCTTCATGAGGTCGAAATGCAAGAACACCCGTATGCTTAAAAATGCTTGTTAACAAACTCCAGGCACTAAAAATTAATACGGAGTCCTCCACTGGGCGTGTCTCATTATAATCTGATGTTATAAGCGCATACAAAGCCCGGCGTTTAATTTTGTACATTTTAAGCTATTAGCAGTGAACAGCTTAGTTTCACAACAAACTCTCGTCTGCAACGTTTTTTATTGTACCTCAGTAATAGGCGGAGCCCATGACATATGCAAAAATTTCGGGTCACGGCAACGTGTTATCGGCTAGGGTTACAAAGCACATAAGTCAGAAGTGGCTATCACTTCAAGCCTTAGCCCATCACGACTGCAGTGTGGAGGATAGAACGGGAAGTACGCAGCTACCGCCTGATAAGCGTTTGTACATGCAAGCATGGTGGGAATGTAGGTCTCAGTGCTATGAAATGTGATATGCATTCTTATGCCATGCATACGCACGTACACTAACAGTACAGTTCTTATCTTCAGTGCAATACCTGGTGTGACATTGGCTTGCCTCACGTGTGACTGCACGTTCCGCTATCTTATCTTTTATAAGCTTTTTTTTGGGTCACTCGCTACAGACTAAACATGCATGAAGCAGCTCATGACCCTGCCAGATAACAATGCGACCTACCTTGATTTTTTTTTTTTTTTTTTTTTTGGCTGACAGATATGGAAGCCAATCTCCAGGTACAGACAGCTGGGGGTTTTCACCTTGAAGAGTCAAAGCTGTTGCGAATTTTTTCACTGTCTGCAGATCCTACTATAAATTGTGTGGTGCAAGATTGACTAATAAAGATGCAAGGTCAAAGTATACTAATTGCTAGTTTAAAAAATAATTATATTTTTCTTCTGATATTATTGCCCATTTAGACATCTAGTGTACAGTTGAGGGTGCCATGTTAGCAATTTTGTTAAAGGCACAGATGGAAAAATTATTAATATGTATGTCTGGTGGATGCAGGGTAGCAAACGTGTGTGTGTGTGGGTGGGGGGCGGGGGGTTGGGAGGTGAAAGGGTGGTTCTCTCGGCACACATTGAAATGCTTGGTCTATCCTGAACAGTAATCATTCGCTCATTTGCATGGGCACAAGATGTTCTTGTTAAAAAATTGCCTTTTACAGAACCTGTGTAGCTTGCCGCATCCCTTCTTTTACGTTTCTGCCACCAGCAAACAAGGACGACTAAGAATGCCCCATTAAAGCAGCGAATTTTCACTTGTTTAGAGGGATTGTCAATGTCTGTGTCAAAACATAAAAAGTACTTGATAGGGCCAAGTTGAGTCCCATATGTAGCCTTATATTACCAAGGCACATTTTTTTATATTAGTGCTCATTGGCACCCTGAAAATGTTCATTGGTGCTAAATGATCTGGACGTAAAAGAAAAATGCCACAGTGGTTTTTAAAGTATTTTTTCTCTTTTTCAATGACTTGGAATGCATAATATTTGAGGGGTGTTGCCTGTATTTGCCCCCATACAAAGTGGTGAGATTAGTGGAGGGACAGCGTTAGAGCCATGTAAGGCCCTGTTGAAAGATATTACACTGCTGTTTAGATTGTAGAACACATTTATGCTAGATAATTTTAGACAAACCCCAGTCAAGCTTGTACAAGTGGCACAGCTTCTCTAAAGACTAACAAATTTACCAGAATGGGTTCAATAATAAAAAGAAGTTTGAACATATTGATCTTATTTATTTAGCAGCTTCTTTGCACCTCATGAAAATTGTGTGTATAAGTGAACATGCCAGTCCAGGCCACCTGAAATTTGAAACATAAGTCTGAGGATGGCAAGACTTCTCTGGATATTACTTTTTTCTTCTTTTATTTTTTTTTTTTTCATTTCATTTTCGTTAACCATAAAAATACTCATCTATGTTAGGGATGGGACAAACATGCCAGCAAGGTCACAAAAGCCACGACAGGAAGCAGTAAATTTCTGAATGACATAAGCCTAAATTCACTTTGAAAAGGCAAGATTAGTCGTACTGTAATAGGGTCGCTGAGCTAAAATCAGTCATATCTTTTATTTGCTGCCATAAACCGATGACCTCATTTGGGTTGTGATGATATCAAGTGCGCACAATATTCCTGGGCAGTTCTATCTCATTTTATCGCGACTATTCTCGTCAATCAAGTTCCACAGTGCTGGAAATGGGGTCCCCAACTAAAGCTGCCGGATGTGCAGAAACCTGTCTGCATGCAGTACATGCCGCGTTCCTCTCAACTCTGTGACACAAAAGCAGCAGTCTTGCATTAGTGCTTAACTGTGCATGTGCTTTGCAGCCTGAACATGTGCAGGCGCTCTCTGCTGTGTCACAGCTGGGAAAAAAGACTGTTGACCTGTCTGAAGCCTTTTATGTATGGGCTAGTTGTGCTTGGACGCACCTGCTTGACTTTCTTTTATCATGCACTGGTGGTTTCGGTAGATTGCTGTGTTGAGCTAGCTGCTTTCAGCTGCACAGTTAGCAGGCTTACGGATGATATCCAGAGGATGACGGAAGCCCATTTGGTCGTGATCAAACGATTAAAAAGGGGGGGGGGGATCCAGACAACGAACAGATGAACAAGGCTCCAGCGAGAGAGCTGAGACGTTAGTATATTTGTTATAAAATTGTTTTGTTTGGTGTCCGGATCCCTTGTTTTAATTAGCAAGGCCTACCTAACTTCATACCAGTGCAAACTGTCCTAGATCTGACAAAGTAAGAGGGCTCCCAGATTTCATTTGTTTGAATTTCTAAATGTTCGTCTATGGGGGCTAGAAAACAAAATAAAATGATGCCTTTTACCTAGAGGCACCAAGCGGGCTACGTACCCCAGCAGCAACTTGCGTCACCAGTTGAGAAGCGTAGCGAAAAAAGCAGATGATCCGTAGTGATTTGTTTAGTTCTGTATGATCGGAAAGCTGTATGTGTGTGTGTGTATGTGTGTGTGTTTGAAAGGAAAGCTTTGTTTGTTAGCCTTCTTGTGTTTCCCCTGACAACGGCTGCCGCTGCTGCTCCCTTGCCAAACAGGTCGTTCCCTACCTCCATTATTCCACTCCCAGTCGTTCAAGTGACTTGCAAATATGCACCTTTGCTCTCATGTTCACCTGATTTGCACATCTGGACTCTTAATTTACTTCTGGTTTCTACTTCTGGTCTTCTAATTTACTTCTCTTTGTAGCCCAGCTAAAAATGGATGAGCTCTGGTTGGTAATGATTGCCCACTTTGGGGAAATTACACCCTGTTATGAAGAGCGGGTGGAAGAAACCTAGAGACATGTCGTGTCATGCGCATCGAGCATTGGGTGAAGGTATAGAGAAGGTTCGCAGTACGTAGATTCCAAAAGGGCGCATTGTATATCTGCAGCAATTCTTTTTTTCTTTTTTGTTACTCTAAATATGAACTATTTAGAAAAGTTGATGCCTCTTCTCTGTAGGAATAGAAACAGGTGGTAGTGTTGAATCACTGAACTGGGCAGTTTTCTTTTTTTTCGTAAGCTGTTAAAGCACTTTGCGGACTTGCTGCTCTCTTGATGTGCGGCCAAAGTCAAGGTCGCAGGTTCAGTTCTTTGCCATGGTGGTTTTATTTAAATTAAAGGGGGTGGGGTGGTCGGAATCCAAACATGCCAGTGTGCTGAGCTTTGGGTGAATATAGAACTTCACGTAGGTAGAGTGATTATGGAGCCTTCTGCTGCAAGGCCTTTTGTAGGTCCTGTGTTAGATACGAGGATTAAATTCTGTTAGTAAGTAAAGCTTTGCCTCTAAACATATGCTTTAGCAACAATAAAACTTCAGATGTCCAAAGAGCATTTGACGATAGAACATCTTTCTTCTTCGTGTTTTCCCTTGCGGTGTTGCAATGCTCTTGCAACTCCTCCTTTGTTTCGTTTGGAAGCACACCGTGTTCAAATAGGTAGGAAATCGCTTGTGAGAGCATGACCTCTACCTGTATTAGAGGTGTATTGCTACGGTACTCCAAGCTCATAATGACATGCCGCCATCTTTATTTGGCTCTTCTTCTAAACTCACTCAGCCACTGAGAACATAGCTGCAGCTGACTCTGGTCCGTGCAAAGTTATTTGAATATGTTTTTCTTTTTTCCACGAGGACCACACCTACATGAACAAGGTGCACACAATGCTTTACAGACGCTTAGTGGGTAGCTCATTTCTCTACAGAATCATGAATAATGGCATTGTGGATGATTTCCTACTTCGCGAAATTATGACGATTTACAGCATAGTGGGTAACTTGCTATGTAGTGTACTTGTAGAACTTAAGTTTCAGCGCAAGGAGACACAAACACGAGCAAGAAGGGACGAGGACACAGCGCCGTGTCCTCGTCCCTTCTTGCTCGTGTTTGTGTCTCCTTGCGCTGAAACTTAAGAAATGCGGTACCAACCAGCCCTCCAGTCGGGTTTACTTGTAGAAGTCACCCCAAGAGAGTTTACAACGGGCTCTAGAAAGGCCACTCCTCCAGCTGTCGTCGTGACTGTGCTGCATGTTCCGCGCAGGCCTGGCGTTTTTTATTTGAGCACCGTTTGAAATAAATTCATTTGAATAAAGTAACAATATTGACGTCACGGTCGCATTTGATTTGATTGCCTACAACATTATATACCATCGACCCAATTTTGGAAGCCATTGAAAAGCTCATGCAGTTGTGTCCCATTATATGGAATGCTATTCCACAATTCAAAGCTGAATAGGGAAATTGACAAATTCCAAGAAAGTGATTGCTGTTTGCAAATCTGCAGGTTAGCATGTCATGCAAAAAACTTGGAGGATGCTTGAGCTTCACCTTCAAGAGTAGTATGCAATAGCGTTATTAGGCCTCATTCTCTTGCCACGCTTCTCTTCTCAGCGGATACCTCAACCATGCTGTGAGGAAAGGAACGTCCGTGAACCTGGCATTGGCAGTTGTAAGCTCTCCTGGGGTACCTACTGATAGTGCAGTTGCGAAGTACCCGTCACGGTGGTCTAGTGGTTATGGTGCTAACTGCTGACCTAGGATCGAATTTCGGCCACAGCAGCCGCATTTTCGATGGAGGCGAAAATGCTTGAGGCTTGTGTACTTAGAGGTGCACACAAAAGAACCCCAGGTGGTCAAAATTTCCAGAGCCTTCTGCTGCGGTGTCCCTCATAATCACATAGTGGTTTTGGTATGTTAAACCCCAAGAATTATTATTAACATTTTGTGAAGTAGTGGAGTACTGACTGCAAGTCCATTAGGCAATACGGGCACCTACACAGCTGTACACTTTGTTGATGCTGCTACTGATGATGAATACGATGATAAATTTTGGCAGAGCAGTAAGAGGGCTGACATCTGTGATGGGTTGGCCTTTAAACCACCCACTTGTTGCACGATTCACATGGTGCAATGTCTCGTAGGACTCTACACCTCTGCCACGCAATATTGCATCCATTAATGTGACTCCCCAACCTACATGACGCCTGTGTAGGGTTTCTTTTCTGTTCAAAACACCTTCAAGCACTGGCGTAGCTCTGTGATAGAACACCTGAATGCTACACAGAATGCTTGGGTTTGATTCCAGCTCGAACCCATGATTTTTATTCTTTGCATCCATTGCGATTTTTCATGCACGGACAATGCTGCTAACACCAGAATTTCTGTGACGTGGGTCGTTTAACACTATCGCGTTAGTCCGCTAAGTGAGTAGTACGCAACATATTATAGATATCTATGTAGTACATACGTACATTGTAGCATAATTCGAGCTTAAGGTTCCATCTAATGACCAGTGACCTCCACTTACGGTCACTGCCTCCTCATGACTACAAAATGAATTTGATAAGATAATAGATGAAGCCACCTATTTGGTCAACTGTAATCCACCGAAACTTGAGGGCTTATTGTGTGTAAAGAGCACAGTCTTATCTCGAAACGCGGAAAATTGCTCCGTGGATTTTTCTTGGCAGATGATGGTTGTGCCTTGAATTATTGTACTACTTGCTTCTGCGTGTAACTAAGCTGTAATATTAAAGTAACAGTTGTTCTAACAATTATTTTGATGAGGAGCCTGCTCTCCTCCTTTACAAAACGCTAAAGATGGCCAACCAATGTTGTGTGCAGCGGAAGCTTAGAGGTTCTTTGTCAACAAACAGCAGTGACGAATGAGTCCCTTTCCTACTGGCAAAAGAATTTTGCAACTTGCGACTGCTCTATTGGCCCATGCCTGGTCTGAAAATAGACCTTGCCCTGCTTTGCTTTAGGTTCTTAGTGCACTAAATTAGTCACACAAGCCAACACGCTTAGCTTCGGGGAAGGCTAGACTTGTGGATGCTGTGCCGTTATGCTTGGCATAATACGTCTTTAGTTTCAGTGTTTTGGCATATTTCCAGTGATATAGTTATGCTTCCAAAATTAGTTTAATATTTCCAGCATCTTCGTTGATGGTACTCACAATTCAGAATATGCCTGTCTATTGATCTCAGCTGGAGGTTGCATTTGTAGACACCATAGAAAAGCAATTCAATGTAAATTTTTTCTTGTGTTTAACCTATCATTCTCATCTTCTTCCTTATTATTTATTGATTTATTATTATTAATATTATTATTATGTTAATTTTAGTTTTTGTAGTATTGAGGTACACTCTAGAGTAATGTATGGCTGCTCTACTGAGCTGTGCTGCTTCCCAAAATTTCAGAATTTCGCCACTGAAAAAAATATCAAGAAATAGTGTTAAGCTTAAGGAAACATTGAGTAAGGTAAATAGCACTGCCTGTAGGGACATTTCATTTGCACATTCACTAAACCTTCTTTTGTTCCTCATACTTCAACTGCTATGTGGTGATGGCCTCCTTGAACTTTAGCCATGTATAAGCGAACAAGTAGCTGCAATAATTGCAACAAGCTCTCCTCCCTCAGACATCAAGCATTATGGGACACACTCGCTGAGGCATGCAGCTCCGCCGTTTCTTGCCACTTCGATGCGACGTGCTAGCGAAGCGTCCTACATTCTCCCTTTGTTTCTTTCTGATTACCTGTGCGTGGGTGTTGGCCAAAGCCACGGGCATTTCTCTCGCCTCGTTGACAGCATTGGAAAAGAAAGAAGAGGAAAAAAAAAAGAAACAAACCCCTATTTTCTATTCTGAAGCAGCCAGCCAGGGGGAGCCTGCGCAGCGTCTGGCTCGTCTCCAGCAAGAGGGGATGTCTCTCGTTCGGAGTGTTCAAAGCCAAGTCTCGCGCACTGTGCATATGCACAGCTGCCGCGGCGGTGACCTCCAATCGTCTGTCCCGCACGCTTGTGAGAATACGGAGACAGACGCGAGCACTGCTGCGTGCCGGCTTGCTCGAAACCGGCTGCGTTCTTTCATAGAGTAAAGTGTCGCAGTAGTGACCCTCTTGCGCGTTGAGGACCTTGACATTGTTTGCGTGACTCGAGCAGACACGTGCGCAGCAGACGATGCTGCACCTTTCGGACGGTGACTCTTGCTGCCCTCCAGAGGTCTGTGCGTGTGACGACTGTGCCGTAGATAGATGGTTCCCCACTTCCTCTCTTTTTTTTTTTTATTTCCTACTCGACCTCTCTCTTGCACCTTCTCTCGTTTGCATGGCCTTGTGGGAAGGTCAGGCCTTGACACTTCTAGGTCACTGGCTTCTTGCACTTCTTTACACATTTTGTTTTTCGCATGCTCTTTTTTTTTATTCATAACTTAGTGCAACAGAGGAGAGACAGAGTTCACTTTTCACTAACATTTCATTTGAGCAGAGCCGCAGTCAGGGTATGCATTGTGTCTCTTGATAGCAGTCTCGAGACAAGGCATGAGAACAAAAATGCAGAACATGGCACCTATGTTGTCTTTCTGCTAGAATGCTATGTGCTACTTCAGTGGCATTTTCAACGTGTGACCTTGCATCAACTGGTTGACCTAGCTTCACAATGAATTCCTTCTTGGATCACACTCTCTATCATGCTAGACATTTTTATTTATTGTGCATGCATGCAAGCTGCTCAATAAATTGCTGGTTAAGGGCTGCTGCTATTTGTCATCTGTAACATAAGGTGTATGTTCACCTAAGTGGCATGCATAGGGTTTTTGTTTAACATCAAGATCACGCCGTTGCTCTTCAGTGTCCCACTTGTGCAGCCACTTATAATGCTAATGTAAATTTGTAGATAGTGTCCACCATGGCAAAACTTTCACTCGTGCGAAATATTCGTTTGCAGTTCTGACAGGTGCCTCTGTCTCAGGGCTCTTAGGCTTTGCATCTAAGCCTGATATGTTCAAGTGGTTCGTGTAATTCTTGTTTTATCCAGTTCGACTGCAGTACAGAAGTACAACGGCCTCCACGTCCTGCTTGATTTCCAGCTGATAAGATGTATTGTTAGTTGCCTCAGTACAATTTGGTAATCAGAATGTCAGAAAGCCTCAAGAAATGATGTGTGTGAACATGTGTGATATAGATGAATAAATAATTATGCATCAGACATTTGCTGGGGGGAGACGTGCTGATATTTCATCTTCTGTTTGTATGTGATATGCCAATAATTATAAAACTGTGCTGGACCTTAGCATTTTGATTTTCGCAGGCTGAGCAGAGCACAGTGAAGGGAAATTAACGGGTTGGAATTGCTTACTAACAACCGATGTTTGTTTGCTGTAGCAGCACACGTTTGAATACTACACATACCAATGAGTATTCATATAACATTGACATACAACGTACCAGATCAACATGGATAATGTCAACGACATGAAATAAATTAAAACGAAAACAGCTGGGCGTTCACTGTTTCAAAGACATCACTGAATGTGTGCTTTTGTTCTTATGTGTTGCTGTGGTTTTGACAAATTTAAAAGTATGCTTGGTTGATGAACCTCTAATTGATTTTAAGTGCAGTGGACTTAGAGTGAAACTTAGCTTAAAGGGGTCATGAACCATCCGTCAAGCTTGGTGAGAAAAGGAGACGCTGCTATGAACAGGTCAGCCAAATCTTGCAGTCGTGTGCGGCAAGGAATCTTTACAAGTGGAGTGTGAAGTTCATATTCTCAGGCATGCTCTCTTCATGCAGAGGCCCCTCCTCACTCTCTTTGGTGGGTGGGGCACCTGCTGTTTGGCGTCAACTACCAGATAGCATGCCATTAGCCAATAGCTGACTTAAATCAAGAGCGCCGCTTGGATCAGATGTGCTTCTTGCCGTGCTCCATAGTCTCCTAACGTTACACAGTAGCCACACTTGCTCACCTGAGTCACAGTGGGAGAGAGCGATTGCGTTTCATTACGTGCGCTCAAGTCCATGATGTGTGTGGATGCCACTTCCTTCCCCCTTGCCATCCGTCCCTGTGTAGCGTCCAATGAGCTTGTCAGGTTGAGAGAAGAGAGAAGGCAAAGTGTGTAACAAATCCCTGTAACTCCGCTTGTTCTTGACGGATTGAAGAAATTTTTGTTCCAATTGATTCACTGGGCAAGAAACTGTGATACTAAAGTCATTCGGTGCCCCATTCACTTGGAAAGGTGGTTCAGGGCTCCATTAATGTAGCTGCCAGGTATGTGAAACGTGGTGGCCAACTTTCCTTGGCTTAACATGCCGCGATTGAATAGTTGTTTGGATATGTGGAACCCTTCCCTCGGTTATTGGATATATATAAAAGTGGTTCCAAAGCTACAACTATTGTGGCCAGCTGTTACATTGTTTAGAAAATAGAAGGCAATAGAAGGTAACACTTAATGAAGTACAGGCAAATACTTTCAGAGTTGTATAGTAACACCATCACGTGCTTGTTACACATAGAAGTTTCAGTATTACTGTAGGGGTTGGCATACACGAGATATTTAAATACTAAATTTGTCTGGAAATGCCAGACCTGGCATTGTCAGCTTTATCATCATGCCTTGACACAGCCAAAGTTTTATGATGCCATGTGGCAGTAAAAGCAGCTATGGTGTTGCTCATTCAAAAAAATAAACAAGTACTTTGTACATGTCTAGCCAAATGAATCTAACAGGTGGTAGCTGTAACATTCGCTGGAAAGAAAGTTTTAAAACACGTCTGTATCTCCACTTAATGCAAAAAGAAAGAAAAGAAATGAAAAAAGAATAAGGAGCCTGGTAAAAAATATATTGTGTCACCACTCCTTTAAAGAGTTGAGAGGAAGTGCACTTGATCAGCTCATTGTGGTGTGAACACCATGTTCTCAGCATTCAGTTTGGCAAGAACTAATTATGGCGGGCTTTGCATTGTTTGCCATGATAAGAACGACAGAATAGCAACAGCCTGGATTGCATTTATGCTTCCTGTGATAAAGGATAACACTTGCAAAGACTAAAGGTCTCGCTGTGATGATGTGGCCATTTTGTGTAATCCAATGCTCACTCCACCATCGGACCGTCCAGTGAGCTGTTGCTTCAAAAGGCACTGCCTTTAACATGACAAGCGCATAGCATTGTTGGGCATCCTTTCACCAGTGCACTCGTGGAAGTTTCATACACGAAACTGCGAAAAATTTAGCAAAGCGAAGTTATATAACATCTTGGTTCATCTACCCATACACAATGACAACACTCAATTCCCTTTTTTTTAAGACACTTAAGAGGAGCATTAAATGAAGTCGTTAAATCATTTTAGGTACAATTATGCAGTACGCTTTCAAAAATCTTTTCTTGTGGATGCGACAGTGGGAAAAGTTGATAATTAGAAGAAAAAGTGAGGGTGAAACTCATTTTTAAAAGTTTTTATCATCCACAGAGCGATGTCGGTGTGATATCGCACATTTTTGTACATTCTTGTGTTTTGTATTTTACTGTAAAGTTGCTAATCTCAATCCCCGATTAAGCCAATTATGCCTGAGCAGAAGCTGTAAAAATTGACTTCGTGTTAAGCTGCTGTAGGAAGGGTGGCAGGCCCGCCTGCTTTTTTTTTTCCCCTCATTTTTTTCTGGCTTACCAAGAGACTTCTCACAAAAGTTTTTTTTTTTTTTCGGTACTCTTGTAGCTTACTAAAACAGCTAGAATCTTTTTTTTCTTTTGGGTCTCTTGACTGTGAGCAAAATTGGTGAATTACACTTCTGTATTACCAGAAAATATCATTCTTGCCATAAGAAATAGCTCTGTAAGTCAGAAAGGGGAACGTAAACCTACTTTATTAAAGGACACGCATCAATGCAACTTCAAAGTTCTCCTACTGGGGTCCCGCAATATTGTGCATTTTGGTCGTGCATGGTTGGGGATATGCCTACATTCATGTGACATTCCAAGCATGTAATATATAACAAGCTACCTTAAAATTTCTAACACCATCATAATAAACCAAACTGCTATAACTCCAGTGTTTCACATAGTAAAGCCACAATTTTGCTGGTAGGAGTGCCATTTTGTTAGACTCCGGATTGACTTTTGACTACCTGGGCTTCTCTAACATGTATCTAAACGTGTATCTAAATCCAGGCACATGACAGTTTTTTTCATTGTTCTTATGAAGGCAACTTTAGTGGGGTTTTAAGCGCATTATAAAGTTTACAGAGGCTCATTGTTTTAGATGAAACTACCGTTGCACAGTACCAGGATTGCTTTCTTTTTCTAGGCTTTAGCAGCACACGTGTATTAAAACAGCATATCACTCTAGTGAACAGATGGTGTTGGAATTACATTCGCTCGGCTTGAAGAACGATCCATTTTCAAGTCACGCGAGCTGATCACAACATGTCAGTGCATTATCTGACACATGGCACACTTGCTTTTGAGATGAATGCCGTTCACGTGTGCCTCTTCTTCTCCCACTCTCTCTCTCTCGTTTTCATTTTTATAAATGGATATGTCCCACAAACTGCAGCTGCCCACAGTACGCATCTGCATTGTGGGAAAGGAACTTAATTTTGTGTAGTGAGGGTGACCTTTTCAACAGGCTTGCTAAGAACAGTCACCGTACAAAACAGTGTTATTCAATAATGCTCGTGTCATTCAAGTTCAAAAGAGGCCCTCTAAACACAGTGTGGCCTGTTTTATCTTTGTTTTTATTTCGGGAATAAAAAGGAAGTGACAAGCGACGTAGCACTGATCAGTCAACCTTTGATGCGCATATATTGCTAAACGTATGGCTATTTGAGAACCACGGGGACTGTGACATTTTTCTGCCACTTGCAGTCAATCCAACCCTTGCTGCATAGCTCTAAGAAAGGGTCATTTCTGAAAGCCACATTATCGACACAGCATTCGACAGAATGTGTACTATGGTCAGAAGGTGCATTGACAAAGGGACGAAGTAGGCCCCCAGAAAAATGTCCTCTCGAAAATGACTTCAACCTCCTCTGTGTCATCCTCCTGTGTAATTAACCGTGCTTCATCCTTCTCTACTTGCAGAAATGCCTCCCAGCGCTCTCCGTGTTCTCCAGGAATATCTCGGCAGACTCCACGGTGAGCACATTTCTCCTGTATGACAGAAAGTATTATTTAACCGTTTGGCTAGGCCCAGCCCTTGCGTCAATAAACTCCATGCGCCGTCATCATGGGCCAACTAGTTTTGCATCTCTCAGCTGTGTTGCAAGTGCAGCTGCATCGATTTTTCAATTAAATCGTCTCTTTAAAAAAAATAACCTGCACATTTTTTATTAGGCTTTGTAACAAATGTGGGAAAGCACCTTTCATGGTCTCAAACTGGTGATATGCATACTTCTGATGATATGCATACTACTGTGCATACTACTGGTGCAACTATGCATACTATGCATTGCTGGTGGTATGCATACCATCGCATTTGCAACACTGATGCAAACCCAATGGTTCTGCACTGCACCCGTATTTTGGTAAACCTTTCCTGGAACATTGTATGTATGACTGCGGTAGCAATTATACAAGCCTTTGCCATTTTAGAAGAAAGCTGAAGGAACTTAAAAAAAATGATTGGGTTAGGTGTGGTTCTAGATTTGTGCAGCTTCTGTCATGCGTAAGATTGCTCATTTTTCATAAAGGCGCCTAATATATACTAATGTAGTGATGACACTTTGTGGCATTGTTCCTAGTTGTAGCGTATTTCAGATGTTCTTGCGCTGCAAGATGGTTGCTGGTGGAAAAGCTACCAGTACAAAAGGATAGCATTATGATGATGTTGCAAAGCATTTATGCCAACAGACAATTTAAATGCAGTTGTTAATGTTAACAGTGGCACACACTTGGTTTAAAGAGCAGCTTGACGGCGTGCGAGCCCCAGCAGTACTGGTCCCATGCTGGTGTCACGCCCGCTAAGAGCTGGAGTGCCGGTAGCATCTAAAACTTTGTAGAATTAGAGAAAGTACTAGAAGTAAGAGTCCTTTATCAGTGTAGCCAGAGGTACGAACTTTGCCTTACTGCGCAGTTTATTGCGCGTGTAATGTTATCCACAGTTGTAACGAATGAAAGCTGTTGCACAACTCAGTATGCTTATAATTAGTAGTGAGACATTCAGTTTTTTCATCTGTTTTTTCAACTTGATGAGAAATGCACCCATACGCAACTGACCTGATTTCTTAGATTGTAAGTTTGCTGCTTCATATCACCTAGTGTAGAGTCTCCAGTTAGTGCTGTGCGTGTGACACACTTTCAGTTCATGAAATTGTCATTGTCGATTTTGTCTTTATGCAGGCATAAAAGGGACCTAATAGGAATAGATTTACATACAGCACATAATTTTTAATTTCCATGTTCCCTGTCAATGCATTTTCCTTGCAACTGGGCCAGTGCATGTAACAATGTCTTGCCTGTTATTCTTTCTGCAATGCACTTGTTAACCCTTGACAGTCCATGCCTAATAAGATTGCCAAAGAGTGACAAGGTAGCAGCGATGGGCTGAGCTCGCAATTTTGAACAGCACTTCCCGTTCATTTCCTAGAGAATTGTAAGGTTATGCACATGAATGTGTGAGCTTTTGCTGAACAGTAACTTGTGATCTTGAACTGTGGTCTTGTAGCTGATGTTCATGGGCCTTTACATGAGTTTGTCAAATTGTTATAGCCTCAGAAGCTGGGTGATAGCTTATGCGAGACTGTGGGCTCAGGAGCTGCATGCAGTGAAATAACACTTGGCTTGCATGTTCATCGCAGCAGTGTCTACAAATCACGATTTTAATTTAATTTTCTGAATCGTGTTCAAAAAGTGTTGCAGTGCCCTTTTAAAGAACCCACAATGAGTCCAATTCTATGTGTTCAATATTATATTAGCGAGTTTAACTGACATATTATGTTCCTTTACGACACCTGGTTGTTCCTTTATGAGGTAGCACACTGTTGTGATTATCTTGCACATCACCTACGGTGCTTGCATTTTCTTGGTAAAAGCAGTGTAAGAAGTGAAATGTGTTTGTTTTTGTGTGTAGGACCTGAAAGGCCTGATGGCCAACAAGATCAAGACATTCCAGTCCCAGGTGAAGGAGTTCCGACAGAAATGCGGCAGCCAGGTCGTCGGAGAGGTCACCATTGACATGGTGTGTGAGCTTCTCACTTCTCGCAGCAGTCGATCACTCCTGCGTATCAGTGAGACAAGCCACTCATTTTAAAGCTGGTGTATGACACGCATGGAGTGTTACAATCAAGAAGTAGCTAAAAAATAAAGACTATGCTGTTCTTATTTAACAATTGAGGTTTTTGTGTGACTTGGACAGCCTAGCATCTGTGAAAGACTTGTCGGTGCTGTGTCTGAAGTTAGAGTGGTTCGTCGAGGTTCGTTGTTGTAGGCGTATCTGTTTGCGTGTTGTTCCTTTGACTCTATCACTTTACTAATTGACACTCGAGTGTTGCAAAATCTGTTATCCAGTTATTATGTTAGGCTTGGTACACATGTTGCGAGCTAGACTACATCATCTTTAAAGATCTGTGGGCCACGTGTAAAAGGATACCAAACGTGAATACAGAATATTGCACAATTAGTTTTCTTTTATTTTCCTTGCTTTAGACTTTGTGCATTGCAGGTGCTGTTCCTGATACATTTGACAGGCCATGGCTACTCAATCCTACCACAAGGGTCATATTATTTAAGATAAGCCGGGCCTGATTGTCGTGGTTTTCGTTGTTGGTTGCTAACATTTGTTAGTATATTATGTAAAAGAATACAAATGCAGATAATGAAAAATGGTGAGGTAGGAGGAAAAGGAAAATTTCCTTTTTGGTTTTAAAGCCAAGCTCCGTATGATGGAGTGCTCCTGTATTATCTATGTAAAGTTCACATGAAGCAAAAGAAAGCAAAGTGCTTGTACAGTTATGGCCCCATAATGTACTGTGCAGTAGTGCCTGGTATGCGAAGAAAGGTGAGTGGAGGTACCACCCCTGGCTGTAATCATAGTTTCCTACAATACTTACTAGAGGGAACTCTGGCGCTAGTGTCTATGGGAGCTGCAACACTTGACGCTTCAGCCAGCATGGGAATGGTGGGTAATACACGGATTTGTCTAAACTTCATTCTTTCGGCTCCGTTTGGCTCCGCGTCACGTGCATCCGCTTTGTCGCTAAACAAAGTTCAGCAAAAGTCAGCAGTTCCACTTCACCACTTTAGCCTTTCTAGGCTCACGCTTTTTTAGGTCACGCCTAAAAAGGCGTGACCAGATCGCACCTAAAAAGGCGCGATCTGGTCACGAAGTTCACAACGATCCATTCTTTTATCCGAAAGAAAACCGAAACATAGCAATAAACAAAGCCACAAGTGCGTTCGAAGCCCGCAAGTACGAAGACTAGGCAAACCTGTGTACTACCCATCATTCCCATGGTGGCTGAACGATCGCAGTGCCAGAGTCCTCTCTAGTTAATTTTAGGAAACTCTATAGCTGTCATAGGCTCTGGGGTTTGAACCTCCATCACCCTGCTACCCCCTAGCACCCCCTTGGTTTAATCGCCTAGGCGAGAATTGCAATACTGAGCTAACACATCATTCTTGGTTATCACATCACAGCAATGGCACTGTGATCCCAAGATGGTCCTTGTTGGGATTCCGGTGTATCATCTTCCTGTGCCCATTCCTGTTCATTTGAACACTTAGGAACAGCACTGGGGAAGGTGGGCTATCTGCTTCAATGTACAATACAAATTCATCAGCTGCATTTTGTGGGTTCATGTGCATAATTGTTGGCAATTGTTTTTGTTATTTACCAAAAGGTGTTGGCAGAACAGCAATAGCATTCATGCTGGACCTCATTCATGGTGTAACCTTGTCGCCGCGATTTCATCTGTCATTACATCTTATGCGCGATAGAAATAAAAGTAATCGCACCTTATGTGCATGTGTATTCTGGTGCACTTCTGGAATACACCTGTTGCCCCAACCAAAACGTATGCACTTCGTGCAAGCTCACCGTTTATAATTTTTATCTGAGTACGCACGCAAGGAATCTCAAAATTTAAAAATTTTATAAAGGGAAACTGACCGTGCTTATCAACCCAGTTGCACCTTCTCCACCAAAATTATCTTTACGAGGGCTGTGCCAGGAGCTTTGTAGTGCCATATCTTACCATGTGTTGCGCTGTGGTTGCAGATCTACGGTGGCATGCGAGGCATCAAGGGCTTGGTGACGGAGACGTCTCATCTGGACCCCGAGGAGGGCATTGCCTTCCGTGACTATTCGATCCCACAGATCCGCAAGCTGCTACCCAAGGCACCTGGCGGAGAGGAGCCCCTTCCCGAGGGCCTCTTCTGGCTCCTCCTTACGGGTGACATCCCCACACCCGAGCAGGTTTGTCGCTGCCCCTCATTTTCTGTCCCGATAAGTTTTAGAGGGCCAGTTAACACCCCGAGGTCCTAGATTTGTGATGAAGAGGTAAGTGCGCAATTGTACAATATGAACATGCTGCCATAAGAATTTTGTGAATAAGGAAGACACAAGGGATAGAGCAACCCTGTAACCCAAGCTTGATAACAAAGGATCATACAAAAACAAAACAAACTTGGTAGTCAAAGTAGTGCATTTCAGTAAAACAGACAAGACCACCCAAAGTTTCCAACTTCAAGGTTAGATCAGAGTCGGTACCCATCTGGTCGTCTTGCCATCTTCATTTTCCTTGCCTTGGCTGGGCTGTTACGCCAACCATGCAACCACACAAGCTCATCAAACTACTCGTTCTTGTAAATATGGGGGAGGGAAAGCTATTGTATGACATTAAGACACGGAAAGAGAGCAGGATGCACTAGAGAGAAAACTGGTGGCATTGTTTTATTAGTTTCCAATGCTCCAGCAACTCAACCACATGCTGGTGGGTTTCGCGGCCTCCCACCGACACTATGGCTCTTAGCTGTCACCTTTGTGCTGTTTCCAACAAGCAACTTGCAGTAAGATAAGGCTCTGACTTTGGTTATTTGGTATGGCCTCGCTGTGTTTACTGCTGTATACTTTTACACAAAGGGCCAACAATTGCACATGTGTGTCTTGTATCATCCTGTGTGTAAAGGTATCGGTACTCGCAGTAAACATAGCTCGCAGTAAACAGAACTTACAGTAAGGACAAGACCAGCTCTGTGACAAGCGTTCACTCAAGTACTGTTGCTGGTAAGCTCATACTGTAAGCCCAATCAATCTGTCACTGGGTCTGATTTCTTCTATCGTTATCTTTGTCAATGTGTGTGAAAATGGGTTTGTAGTACACGCTGGGCATCGGACCAGCAATATCGGTCCACTGTGGTGCAAGAGTATGCGACATATTTTGGACTAAAGCATTGTTTTGTTTGCAGTAATACAGTGGTAGTTTTTTCTACAAACATTGGTAACTATAGGTATTTTCTCTCTTCGGTGTAATGTTCTTGCTGATAACTTTGACTAACCTTGCCAGGAAGCTACTGCATTTTTTCTCAGATATTAGTTTACTTTATGATGATTGCCTTGCCTTAATGAAGTGCATTGGCGGGCTAAGGGGCTAATATTCATAATAATGCGGAGTAGTGAGACTAGCGTGGACTTGAAGAGCGCACATAGTGCTCTATGATGAGTCTTCTTCCTCAAGTCTGTGTTCAGTCACGCTTCTCCGCCTTATTAAAAGAACATTTATTTAACGGACTTCTGCAGCAGTCAAGCCTACCGAGCAGAGCCAAGGGTGTTTACGCTGATTGCCTTCGCCCCCTCCGTGCTTGCAGGTGAAATGGGTGTCCAAGACGTGGGCTCAGCAGGCAGACCTTCCCTCGCACGTGGTCACCATGCTGAACAACTTCCCCTCGCACGTGCACCCCATGTCCCAGCTGAGCTGCGCCATCACCGCCTGCAACACCGAGAGCAAGTTTGTGCAGGCCTACAACAAGGGTGTGCCTAAGGCAACCTACTGGGAGGTGAGCACGTTCAGAGTGCGTTGTATGGGCACCCAAAGCGTAAACATGTAGAGCTACAAAAAGTGCACGCAAAACCGAAAAGATTTCGCGAATGTTGTATCAGAACGCCAGGAAGCCTAATACAGCAACAGAATAGGTTGAAACTCTGTTTGGAGTCCTCGTTCTACTGCTGTCACCTCAAGTTCAATTTAGTAGGTGCCGGAAGGGATTTTTAAATGTTACTTTGATAATCTCATCACGTTACCTAAAAAGATGCAGCTAAAAAATGTTAAAAGGCTGCATGTCAACCACTATGGTACTGTATTTCCGTACTCACCATACAATAAACCGGCACTGCTAAAACACTCTAGTGTGAGCTCTCCTTGTTAACTTATTCTCGTGTAGTGATTGTTCATGCCTCATACCTTCACATGTGCAGCACACATTCGACGACACGATGGCTCTTCTGGCCAAGCTGCCCCCGATTGCGGCCACCATCTACCGCAACTTGTTCCGGGACGGCAGCAGCATAGGTGCCATCGACGTGTCCAAGGACTGGTCGGCCAACTTCACTGCCATGCTGGGTTACGATGACCCAAACTTCACCGAGCTCATGCGCCTCTACCTGACCATCCACAGGTGCCTGACCTTGTTCGACTTTATGCTAGTGAGATGGTGTTAAACGCCTAGTGCTCCGAATGTTGCTTGAACTTTACAACCACTCAAGTAATTTGATGGAATACAGGTTTGAATTATTATTGACCCTTTTATGGGCCATGGTAAATATTCTTCTCACCTGCTTTGTGTTTGTGTGTGTCAAGGTTGTTGGAAGCCATATTTCCACTACAGGACTAAGCTTACGTCATAATTTTGCAACAGATTAAACAAAAAAAAGCTACATATGTAGCAGCATTAGACTTGTGCAGATGTTCTGTTTTTGAGTATTTGTTTGAGTACTGTTATTCAATATTGCCTGGAGTTTATGGCCAGAATTTATGCATTCAAACCTTCCGGGGTATTCAAAAAGAGCAAAAATGTCTTTTTGTATGTCTAACTTGCCTGTAAAGGGGGTTTCACGGCATCACACAGTCAGTGTGTCGTGAAACAATCTTTAAAGGAGAGATGCACACTGTTGCAAAGTTATGCTTTAAGGTGTAGTTTACATGTTAGCCGCACCCCACTTTGATGTTAGACATGCAAACGTGGACACGAGAAAAGTCAAGACAAGACACTTGTATCCGTGTTTGATTTTAACTGTCTTTTAACATGAATACCTACCAATTAGCTGAGATCTCTGTTAGTCTAAGCACCAATTAGAATTTTTTTAAAGCTTCAGGGTGGGTTATACACGCTAACTGTGGCAAATCTCAAAGCATAGCCAGTGTATCTGGCGTAACCTGCGCCCACAATGGCGGTAAAAAATTATGTGCACGTAACCTGCAGAATCAACTGCGTATGTTTATATTTTGGAGACAGTTTGGCTCGACTTTCTCAACGTCTACTCGTGATGTCACTACAAGTGGTGGCTCAGAAGATAGCATCATTCAGCTAGGTTTTATCCCATATGATTGCTTTTGCTGGCAAGGCGGTTTCTCGACTTCTGGAGAGCTGTACAACCACAGAAAAGAGGCAGAGTTGCGTCGACACGGCACTAAGCCATAAATTTAGTGCAGACATGAAGCAAAGCAGCACTCGTTAGGCCTAAAGTGATGGGTGCAGAAGTCGGTAGATTGTGGTCGTATGCTTGCCGTTCATTTGTTATTTGGCTGGACATAATGCAGATGTGCTGCAAAAGCATTGAGCAGGCATGCCAAGTTCATGTGTGCACTTTCAGAGAATTGAATGGCTTTAAGATAGTTTAACAAAACGTTATATTCGGGGAGGTGGTGCATAGCTTTTGGGAACATCAAAGCACAAAAATAGGCATTCACATAGTTCGAGAGACATAGACCGAGATTTAGTGCCTGTCCAGTGTCTCTTAATCATTGTGAATGTCTATTTTTGCGATTTAATGTTGCCAAAAAGAAACAGGTTTAGTTCGTAAGGACACCAGTTCAGGCATAAAGTTTTCACGACTTGGCACAACTCGAAAAGAGTGGAGACAGGATTGGTGTAGTGAAGGTTTAACTTGTAAGCATGGCGATAGTTTACTGAGGGTGAATGCAAAATGCTCCTGTAACCTCAACCCCCACGAAATCTGCAGTATTAGAGACAGAGCCACAACTGTGATCTAATGTCTCTAACCAAATTTTGAGTTGAACTTGTGTTTTTGCATGAAAATATCTGAAGAAAAGAACTTTTGAGAATCAAATGACTCCAGAGCATAACCTGCTTGCAAAACCCACTGTTCGAACTGTTAGTTTCAAAATTATTTGAAACTAATTACTGTGCTATTTGCTTCAAACAAAAAAAAATTAAAGGTAACTATATATCCACAGAAGCCTTATTTACAAGCCCCACTGCTTCAAGCATTCACTTCCTGCGTCTTTCTCTTTTTGCGTTGGTGAGCTTGTGAGAAGAGTACTTACCACAAACCACAAATCTTACATGCAAAAATCTTCATTTTTACAGTGAACTTCCCTGATCATATCTCGTGGAAAAATCTAGGCTTGTGCGAATAGTAAATTTTAGGCTCAAAGCAAATTCGAAGTGAATAGGGATTTGGTCAAATAATTTGGAATCGAATTTTAATAGTAATATGACATATTATAAAAAAAATGAGCATATTTTTCATCACCTAAATAACCTGCACAATATTTTTTTTTATTGAAACAAGGCAGATGTCATTCTTGTTGGTTCAAAGGAAAGTAGAAGCAACTTTGAATAGTACGTAGTAGGATTTGACTTTCAGTAGAATGCAAGTGATAAACCTGTAAAATATGTTACGTTTTAAAATTTACTATACTTGGAGAATATAAGCCGGTATCACAAGCTTTTAAACTTAAAAAATGATGAATCGATGTGAGTGTAATGTGTTCATTTAACCTTGAAGTGGGGCTTCGGGGCAGTGCGGATTTCCCCTGGAACGGTGTATTCACGGTACAGTACCCCACTTCACAGCAGTGAAACCACCTTTACAGGGGGGTTACATGTTGTTTATATATGTCTATTCGTTCATTTCGAATACTTCGAAATATAGAATCATTTAAGTTCGTTTCGAAGCGAATTCAAGTACTTAAATATTCGTTCGAATATTCGAACCGCTGGAACATTCGCACAAGCCTAGAAAAATCACATCTGCAGGGCCCTTGTTCTGTACGAAAAATTTACCTGTTGAAAGGGTTAAAGTAACCTTAAAACTGGTGACAAAACTGTCTTTGTGATGATTATAGTATCTGTACCAATTCCTTAAGCAGCAGTTGTTGTAGTTTGTACTTTGCACATTTCTTAGTATTGTTTATGGGCATCTTTACTTGTAAGCAAGCACAGTAGTGGGACCTTTGCAGTCTCTACTGAAAGCGTTTTTTAAGCTCAGACTAGGTTCTATGTGTCAAGTTTCAAAGCAGTGTTGTTAATGCATAGCCATACTGGGCAGCATTATACAGTAGAACCCCGCTGATACGTTTTTGAAGGGACCGTAGGAAATAAACGTAAGAGACGGGAAACGTAAGAGCCGAAAAACAGGAAAAACGGCAAAATATTTAGTGGTACAGAATTTTTTCAATTCTTACGAGCAGCACGAAAATTGGCGCGCTCAGCCGCGATCTAGTCGATGGATAGAAACGCGGAGCTTAGGATGGCCTCATCCACAGAAATGTAATCAACGTATGTGATTTTTTAAACACCAACAGCTGTAGGCATGAAAGAACTAAGCACACGCAAGCGCGATCGGCGCGGCGAGTCCGACCGCGAATCGCACGCACGACCACGCGAGCTCCAACCAGCTCGAACTCCTCCCGTTCTCCGACAAATAACGATGATGATGAGTCTACGCCAACGCGATGGCAGAAGTGAATGCCAATCTCGAAGGCCTTGCTTTCGCAAGCAATTACGTCATACACGCCATGTTTGTGCAATACAAATCTCGAAGGCCTTGCTTTCGCGAGCAGTTACGTCATAGACGCCATCTTTGCAATTTGAATCTCGAAGGCCATGCTTTTGTTTGCATCAATTGAAAGATTCTGTTGCTTGCGCCTCTCATGCGGCTAATATTACGGTTAAACGAGGCCAAACTGCGTGAAAATGCACCATGGCCGCTCTCTTTGGTAGTCACTCGGTCGGCTCCGAGCGCACTTCGCGACGTATCATACGGGAACGGTCCGACAGTTACGACGTAACAGCGGGGTTCCCAATACATTGTATCCTATGGGAGCTATGCCGGGACCGGCGGAAAACGACGTAACAGCCGGGAAAACGCAGCAGTGAGGAACGTAACAGCGGGGTTCTACTGTATTACCAGATCCTGATGCTTCCTTGCAAGTTTTGCACTTAGTCAGTAGCACTTGCCCGCATGTGCGGTAACATTTTCACATTGGGGGCTGCGTAATAATTCTGGCAAATGTTCTTATCAGCATAAGCACTTTGTTCCTTGGATAATTAGTTAATTACTTCATTATGCATAGATAAGTGCCACACAGTAGAGGTGTCCTCATTGCTTCCCTCTGGTGACTAAAATGAACAGCCTGAAGTAGGTTGGGAACTACGGTTAGTCTCCATCAAGTCAACTTGGCGTGCTGCACACCAGACCAGTGTACCTTTGTCCTTGAAAGTACTGATGCATGGAGTTCATGCAGTTTATGTAGTATTCGTTGCTGTTATAACATGTGTGATCATTAGGGCAATTAATTAACCCAGCTATGGGGCTGTCCACGCTTCTTTAAGTGCCGTTCAAGTGCTGCATTAGCGAGAAATGTAGCTACCATGCGCAAAGCTTCGTAGTCTTCACTGTTGCCTGTGTAAAGTGCTGAAATCAGGTGCATGAGCTTTGTTTGCAAGCATGAGCGACGGGACATGCTCTTGAATTTCTGGCTGGATACATGCAGAGAATGCCTGGTGACCAAGTGAATTGACTCGAACTGTGCTTCGGCGTGGATAGAAAGCTTGCGCTCATTGGTGGAATTTACGTAGAATTTGGGAGAGTGCACACTCAGTGACCAGTGTATAATCTGTGCTTCCACCTCTCTCTGCCTGCAGTGACCACGAAGGCGGCAACGTGAGCGCGCACACGACCCACCTTGTGGGCAGTGCCCTGTCCGACCCGTACCTCTCTCTGGCCGCCGGCATGAACGGTCTGGCCGGTCCTCTGCACGGCCTTGCCAACCAGGTGAGCTCTCCATGTCGAACTGTCTTTCCTCATAGTGATGTGTGGCATAAGATGACTTGCAGTTCGGTGACATCAATAGCACCATAGACAAAAGGAGAGCCAGACGGTCACCAGGTGCACTAACAATGCCGCAGTCCGACATCTCTCTAGCTGCGGTCGCCTTGTGTCCCCGCTTTGTCGTTTGTGCTGGCGCTGTTTGCCTACTTGACAAACCAGCTAGTTCAGCAGTACACATTTGAACATGGAACGAGCTCAACTGGCACAAGAAAAATCTATTGGGAGATTCCTAGGAGAGGCTTTTATTCTGCAGTAGACTAGAATTAGTGTGTGTGCAAGCACTTGTGACGACAACTCTCCTGACTGAGTTTGGAACAATTCGCTTGTGCCTACATATGTCTTGTTGGTCTAAGGTTAAGTGCCACCGTTTATGGTGGAGTGAATAGCAGAACAGTTTATTTTCTCCTTTCTTGTATCTTGAGTAGGGGTGCACGAATACTTGAAGTTTCAAATACGAAATGGATATTTTTCTTGTTCAAAGTATATTCGGTGTGTGTTTGTATGCATCAGGATATTCAGTAGTGACCACATGTGCTGTAAAAGTGGCTAACATTCGGAGAAACTTTCAATGTTTGGACAGGTAATCAATTACGAGTGCCCCCTCACTGTATGTAATGGAAAATAGGCCGACAGCTATCTTCGTGTCCATGGTAAACTGTGTCTACACTGGAATACGGCCATGGATTTTGGAAGACTGTATTGCGAGGCCTCTTCTGCCCACATTCTGTAATGGACTGTGGCAATGTATGATTTCTGATCCACATAAACTGCAGCAAAGGTGGAAGAAGTAAACAGATAAAATTTGAAGTAAATGGAATAACAGTGAAAATAAAACACAAGATGAGTAATAAACCGAAACTGAGAAACAAGGAAATAAATGATAAATACGTGGCAACCAGTAGTACTTCAAAAGGGTGCAACTCTATCTTCATTCAATGGGGGACGTTAAACCCCAGATATTATTATCTTCATTCAGTCACAATCAGTGACCAAGTTGCCTGCCGAAACTTTTTTTAGAAGTGTCAGCATTTCTATGCCGACTGAATGAGAAGACTTTGCCTGTCAGTTCGTCCGTCCTTCCGTTATCTAAGGTGACCATTGCTGTTAAGAAATAAATGTATAAACCAAAATGAAGCTTCCTGGCGTTCTGGGTTTCGCACCTAGGGCCCCACGCTCTGAAGGTGTCTTACTGACTAGGCTACACAGATGCGCTTGTTGAATGTTACTATATCTGATTCATTAGAATGCATTGTACTAGCATTGCAAGTGAAGTTTAAAAAGACGCTTTATAAAGGCTTTTTTGGAGCATTTCATGATGGTGAAATAGAAGCACAGTCTTGGACAGCATGTAAAGCTGACATGGAGCATTGTACATATCTGGAAAATTCCAACCTTGCGAAAATGTAATGCCAAACACACCTTTTGGTGGTCATGGGATGGGCCTTTCGTTGGGCCATTCCCGATGCTGATGAATGCTAGAAATAAGATGTAAGATGCCATGCCGATGCCACCCACAAACAAAGTTACAGGGAAGCCTACAACCACAGAATTTTCTCCAGTAAAACTCTACGCTTATGGGGAGATGCGGGTCGAAAAATCGCGATTTTTTTCGAAAAAGTTGATTTTGTGTTTTGTTGTGTTTTGTATTCCCCCAAGCCTCCTCTTTAATATATTAAAGAATCAAAGCTGAGAATCAACTAGAAGTTATCAAAAATGCAATAAAAGCCCTCGCGGTGGCTCGTGAAAGCGTGAATTTACCCAAATTTCATGCACGCGGCATTTCGCTCTGCGGCGTTGCCGGCTCTTGAATTTTCGCGGGCATGTAGGCCTAACCCTCTTCTCCCAGAACCCACTTCGGCAACTCGGCTTTCTTGCTGAAAATACAGGAAAAAAATCGTTTCCCCACCGTAGTTTAGCGTCACGACTGGTCCTTTCAAGTCACGTGGTATGATCGGAGCCCTCCCATTGGTTGGAGCCACGCGCAGCCGGACGCGAGCACGCTTTCTTCGTTCTGCTGCCTTGGCGAGACGTCAATGAACACTACTGCGCGAGTTACTGTTCTTTCTCCGCCATGGATGCCAGCGAGAAACGCGACTTTCGTTCACGGAAGTTCATGACGAGGCACCAGTACAAGGGAAGACGCCCCAAACGCAAGCAGAGAGCTCCGGCGACGGGAGGTGCGTCTGCTGCTAGGCCTAGTCACGTCAACGGCGACGCACCCGATTTGGATTGTTCAAGCTTCATTCGGAGCGTCGATGACTTCGTCAGTGCTTCAGAACGAAAGTTAAAGATGTTCGACGACGAAGGCAAGCGCTAGGACGAGCGCGGAAGCACATTTATTTGCGAGGTCGACGCGATGCAAAACCTCGTCAGCGGCGCAGTATGCCCTAACTGCGGACGGTGCGAGTTGTCTGTCCGAGAATCGGCAGGAAAACGAAAAGGACTGGCATCATTTTTGGAACTTTTTTGCTGAAATGACGCATTTACTGCAGCTGTCATTTCGTCCACGTACACGTCAAGTCGCGTATCTCCATGCAATGGAAGTGAGGAGACGTCCGCCCGTGGCAGCGCTCGGGACAGCTTCGCCGTGAACGTGAAGTCGGTGGTCGCAGCGCGCGCGATCGGTGTTGGACACGAGCAGCTTGTGCGGTTTTGTGCGATCCTTTGAGGAGGTGCTTCAGGAACTTGGAGTTCTCCCGTCAAAGGAATTGCTTTCCCTAAGCAAGGATGCCAACAAGAGGCGCATTTCAAGCATGACAGCAAAAGTCACAGCTGAAGCAAGGGCCCATCGCCGCAGTGCAGCAAAAAAGGCCCGCCTGGAGGAGGCGGCTCGCAGGGACTGTGAGGGTCCAACATATGGCGCTGGGTCATTCTGAGATTGTGAACTCTTTCAAGACAGCCTTGCTTACATTCTCTGTGAATTTGGTGAATGTTAGTTAAATAGTATAGTAATAAATGCATTTTTTAACTTTCAAACATGTTTTTCTCAGTTCTTCGTTTTGCTGCATTTTTAGAGTTTGTGCACTAAAATTTGTGCACTTTATGTAGTCGGATTGTAATGAAATTTGGCATGCTTATAGTTTAACATGTCCTGAATTCAAAGAAACAACTTTCACAGTTTTCCACAAGTATATTCAGCAAGATTATTTCATAAGTTTCTTCCTTGAGAATGGTAAAACTGAAGCTCAGCATTGGAATTTTTTTCTAGGCTAACACACATATGTTACCCTATGTTTTCTTGCTTTATTGAATTCCTCAATTCATTAGGAGCAATATGAGCTATTTTTTTAGTGTTTTTGGTGCTCACTATTGTTGCCTAAGCTTGCACAAAAATGCACTGTTTTCAGAAATGCATGGTCTGCAAAAAATTAACCAAATGAGCTATAACAAAAATAAAAGCAGATTTGAAAAGAGGAGCTCAAACTCTATAAATGGTGAAAGTTTCATTGAGCTGTGACAAATACTTAAAGAAAAAATTTTCCGAGGAGCATCTCCCCTTATGCATCACTAACTCTCAAAGGAGATTCTTAATCGAAATAGGAGGAACAACTTTATAGCAAGTCAGCAAAATTATGAGTGATTAGTTCCATCTCCTATGTGATGGCCAGGAGCCATTAGGCCCTGGTGGCATCCTTGGCTTGCCGAACTGCTTGGAATTAGTCATGTGGATCCGAGCTGAGCAGCATGGTCTCCCGCTGCTCGCTATCTTTATATGTTGTGGGGGTGCTCGAGAGCAAGCCCAGATTACGTGATTGAGGTCCGCCCTTTCCTGGCAAAACTTGCATTTATCTGTATATAAATCAGGGTAATAATTATGATATGACAGCAGGCGATGTCCTGGTGCCTTCTTTGGTCTTTTTTTCCAGAGCCACTCGAGGACTTGTAGCAAAGGTGCTAAGCTTTTCGTGACTTTGTATTATTCTTTATTCCACTCTAACCTAGCGCATTGTCTTTTTTTTTTTTTCGTGAACGCAGGAGGTGCTGGTCTGGCTGACCAAGCTGCAGAAGGAACTCGGAGGTGAAGTGAGCGACGAGCAGTTGAAGGAGTTTGTGTGGAAGACCCTCAAGTCTGGACAGGTGCGTGTGCATCCAGGTCTCATGAGGCAACATTCTCTTTTGCATGGCAAGAAAGTGATAGGAGATGCAAGAAAGAGAAACGGCTTTATCTGTACGAGCAAGTTTGCCCCGCCGCAATGCCACAGACGCTACGCTGCCTTTACGTTCCTCTGCTGGCTTGCAGTCACTTTGGGGTATTTAATGGCGTTTGCTAAGGTCTAATACAGTAGACTCCTGTTAAACGAAAGCTGAAGGGACCAGGAAAATATGTTTCATTTAACAGGAGTTTCGTTTACTGAGAGATGAAAAGGGGTGCATAATTCAAGCACAAAACCAATCATGTTATAGGCAGTTGTTCCATTTAAGCAGCAATTTCATTTAAGAGATTTTCGTTTATTGAGAGTCTACTGTAGACTGTTCATTGTTAAATATTGGCTACACGGTGTTCTAGAGGAGCCAAAAATTTATTGAGCCAGTGCAGCTTAAACAAGAAAAAATGTTTGATGTCACACTCGTCATGCTGACGTTAACTGCACTGTGGCTTTGTCACAAAATTCAGCAAGTTGATATTTCACGTTCTTTTCGTCTCGTAGTAATCGAGCTGTTAACGTGAAGGTAATGAGGATGGTTACCAGAGAATACGTGATCATTTCGAACTGATGTTTTCCTACAGGGTCCACTCTGACACTTTCACAGCGACATAGGTAATGGCAGTTTTTCACCCTGTGTGGTTATGCAGGGCTTTCGTGCTGCACTTAAGGGACGTCTTTTTAATATAGCAAGGGAGAGAAAATATTCTTGTCGTTTCTGACTTGACGCCATCGTAGCACTGTCTGTCTGCAACTTATGGCGGTTTGAATCATAGACCCAACACCCTAGTAACTCATTGATGGGTCATGACTTGCCAGAGGAATACAAATGACCCGCTAATGGGACATCATGCGTGGGAGTCGGTCCTATGGTACAGCTGCAGTAAACGATATACTCCCACGGTGACGTGCCTTATCAAATCACGTGATGGTTTTACAATGCCAGAACTTAATTTTCTAAGGGCTGTTTTACGTGTCGTTGCCAGGTGGTGCCCGGTTACGGCCACGCTGTCCTGCGCAAGACAGACCCGCGCTACACGTGCCAGCGGGAGTTCGCGCTCAAGCACCTACCCAACGACCCGATGTTCAAGCTGGTCTCGCAGATCTACACCGTGGTGCCTCCCATTCTCCTCGAGCTGGGCAAGGTCAAGAACCCATGGCCCAACGTGGACGCACACTCCGGCGTCCTCCTGCAGGTCGGTTGCTTTGCCTTTATGGGGCGCTTGGCTGGGCAAGAAAAGCGTGAGCAAAACTGTAGGGATCAATTTCACGCAGTCCTGAGAATGGGCCTCTTCTTTATCTGGGGTTTATTTGTGCAAAAGTTTCATTGATGTTGACATGCTAAAGAATGGCAGAGCAGAAAGGCAATGACATGTTGCAATTTCATTTCTGCATCACATAAAAAATTATTGGTTTCTTTCTGTGATGTGGAGACGAGCCAAGTTCGTGGCATAGATGACTATTCTTTTGCTCTTTGTCGCCTCCCTACCATGGTGTGTGTGCGTGTTATATGTATTGGAATCTTTGATCCTAACAAGGAAGACCTTTCTGCTCTGTCCTGCACTGGGTTTCTTATTTTCTCTGGTGTAATTACAATGCGACAAATTTCACCTCACGGTCATCATTTTTGTTCTCTTAAGCAGGGATGCAACAGCTGCGCCAATTGCGCCAATTTGATAAATTCCTTATTTTTGCACCAAGCTGAGCCAAAACCGTGAAATTTGCTGAAATTGAAACGCGCTGCGCCAAAATGCCCGACCAGTTTCAAAATTTTCTGTTGCGCAAGTTTTAGCAAGAAATAGAGGCCGCATTGGTCACCTGCAGTGTGGGCATCATCATCCAATACAGACGCGCAGACCCTAACCCTAAACCCCCCATGAAAGAAAAGAAAAATGTTTCAGTTTCACCGCAAGGGCGAAACAATGAATGCGATAGCAAGAAATTGTAATGTTATACGAAGTGAGGCTGGCAGCAAACTCTTTTGTATCCGATCTCGCGTAACTATACAAAACGTTGGTGAAAGAGCATACGGCCACACCAGGGAAAGATGCTCTTTCTGCATTGTGTCATCACATTGAGACCGCAGCAAGTGCCAGGATATACGAGCCGCCCGCTGAGGGCTGCCGAGATAGCGCGTGCACTACCAATCACGCCCTTAGCATCAAAGTTCAAAGTTGCCGCTCGAGCAACAGCCCCCTTCCCCCCACATGTCTTTTCATGCTTGTTCAAGATGGGTGGGGCGTTTCCTCTCTGCTTCGATGGCAGGCCCCCCCCCCCCGAGCGGAGTGGTGTTACTGCATGCACCCTCGGAGTGACGGAGATGGGCTGGCTCGTTTGATCTCTGCTTCAGCCGTGTTCGTCACCCGCACTCGCGCGCTTTTACCCTTGGTAGAACACGCGGGGGGATGTTATCAATTTGGACTTTATGCGGGACATGGGGGTTCGAGTGATAGTTGTATACAGTAGAATCTTCGTAATACGAACCTGGCTGATACGAATTTGTAAAAATCCGTTGGCCGGATTCCATTGTGTCCGATAGGTCAAAATTTGGATGTTCTAAGCACTTTTCTGCATCACAACAGGTGATCCGAACTTTGGTACCGAAACCGTTGAGAAGCGGCCGAGAATAGTGTGCTCGGGAAGCTTCGGAAGTATGCACACAACCAGCACAGACACAGTCAGAACTGTGGTTATCATTTGCCACAAGTGCTGTGTACGAAGCCGCAATCACTATCAACGTGATCATGTATGGCGACAATGAAACTCCTAAAATACATGTGCATCCAGCACCTTCTGAGTCAAAGCAATGCTGCTTTCCACAACCGCTGCAGACAAAACCGCAGCAGTTGTGATCATTGATAGTAACGATGTAGTTTTGAAGGCACTTGCATGGCCATTGCACATGGATTGAAAACTGAAATACTGTTTGCCGCAACCACCGCGGTCGCTATCGACGCTGTCATCAATAGCGACTACACATCGCTGAAAGTACGCAGCTAAGACAGCGGTAGATTAAAGGCACTAAAGTTGTGAAAAGGCTCGAAGCATTTGGGCGTTCCTGTCTTTTGCTTATGACTGTGGTGTAGCGGACTTTCGACACTTAGTTTTCGGTTAACTTCCAGCAAAGCTCTGGCGTGCGTGTTCGCGGCAGCCATCTGCGCCGTCCCTTATTGATCCATTCGTATGTGTCCCAGAAAGACGCGCATGAGTTCTTTGGACGGAAATAAATGCTTTGTGCATATATCGTGGTTTAAAAACAGATTTTGCTAGTTTTTTGATGATACGAAATTTCGGGTAATAGTACAAATGTTTTTGCTTCTCCATGAGATTGCTTCTCCCATAGCGAAGTCATCTGCTACACCATGAAAGCTTCGCACATTACAGTGATTCCACTCCTGCGCCAACTGCGCCAAAGTGCGCCAAATTGTATTTATTGCGCCATCCTGATAATATCGACGAAAATTGCGCCAAACTGCGCCAAAGTCTCGGGTTTGGGGGCGTCTATCACCGGCAATCGCACGGCCGGCACGTCAGAACATTGGCAGCCCCAAGATCAAGCTGCAGAAGTCGCAACCATGGACCAAGAATTATTCCCCTGAATAAATAGCGCTCGCGCGTGCGTCCCGAATAAGCCACGATGCCAAGCACGGTGCCGACGCAGCTTCTGTTCTGCAAGTCGGCTCGACAGCAAAACGCGCTCTCCGCAGAGGCTCGTGACGTCTAGGCCTATCGGTAGCGAGAAAGTGCGACGGCGATTCATCGGCGGACGTCGTCTGTTCTAGAAACGCTGCTGATAGCTCGTTTCCAGTGTAGCACGGCACGTAAGGAAAGCAATGTTCAGTAATAACTACTTGTGTGCTGCTAAAATGTCTCTCACTTCTGTTTCCGGACATCGCGAAATGAAATCTGGGATCGCTAGCAGTATATATATGGAACAATATCGAATTTTCCTTGCTTCGCGTTTATGCAAGAGCACGCGAACGGTGGAAACGCGTTCACACTTTTCCTCGGATATATTATCCATGGATCTTCATTAGGAAGAGCTTTTTCGTAATTGCTTATACCAGCACGTCCGAGTTTAATCACTCTGCGGTGAATACCCCCTGAAGGGGTATTCAGACGGAGGAGAAATGCTCGGGGAGACGGGGCGATTGCGGATCACGTGACCGCGACGTCACAGATTAGCGAGTGGGCGTGACCCCCCCGCGCCTCCTCGGAGGAGACGGGGACGTTTTCCCCGAAAGGACAAACAATCCCCCGGCGGTGGGGGGTATGGCGGAATTTCGGGCTCTTGTTTGGCCACATTGTTGCACTTGCTCCTGCAGAGAGCGGCAGTGGGTGTCCAGTCTGCAGCTGGATCGTCGTCTGCAGCTCGTCGTCAGCAACTCGTCAAACGGGTGGTGCAAGCCACCAGAGTAGTCTAGTAACACTGGTCTCCCCCTCCGTTTGCCTCGTCCGTGTGAGTGGGGGGCATTTGCGGAGACTTCTCCTCGCGAGTTGACGTCACTAGGCTCCGCCTCTACCGCCCGAGCATTTCTCCCCCGTCTGAATACCCCTTTAAAGGCCCTGCCCTTTCGAGCTCACGTGCTAGGGTTCCAATTCGAATTTTTTGCTTGCTTTTTAAAAATGTCATCTCATTAATAAAAGCATATATCCTGGTCGGAGCAGCCGCAAATATGCAGCTGTCAGTAGCGGGCCCGTCGCTGACGGCCCACAGTGAAGCGGCCACCCCATGTTACACGTCCGCCCCTTGCTTTCGAGGGGTCGATAGCTGACGGGTAAAAAAACTCAGTTTCGCTTAAGGGCGAAGCAATGAATGCGATACCAACAAATTGTATTGTTAAACGAAGTAAGACTAGCAGCTAACTCTTTTGGATCCGATCTCGCGTAACTCAACAAAATACGCTGGTTTAAGGGAATATGGCCGCTCCAGGAACCGAAGCGTTTTCTTGCTCTGAGTTCTCTAAGCACGAAGTAAGCGTTGAGAGCACAGCAAGTTTACGAGCCGTCTCCTGATGCCTCGAGATGGCGCGCGCGCAAGCGATTGCGCCTTTCGAACGATGCGGTCCCCCCCCCGCTCCTCTGGCGTCCTTTCATGCTCCTTACGAAAGACGGGCGGGGCGTTTCCTCTCTGTTTGATGAGCAATCGACGGCAGGCCCGCACGCGGGAAGATGTTATCTCATGCACTGTCCGTGCGACGGAGACAGACGGCCGGCTAGCTTAATCTTCGCTTCAGCCGCGTTCATCGCCAGCGCTCGCGAGCTTTTACCCGCGGCTAGAATGCGCGTGGTGATGTTATTAATTTGGTCTTTATACAGAAAATTACGGCAATGGCGACGACAAAAATCCGCGGAGAGCGTCCATATAATTATCACAATAAACATTTAAAAAAGGTTGAGGAGCCATTTCACTCTGTGAAGTGGATGATAAGCGAAGCTGTTTCGCGCATGGCAAGGAGGTGACATGGTGGAGGACAGTTTGGTATGTAAGGCCAGGTTGTTAACGTTCAATACGCAATATTAATGTGAAAGCATCAGATGCTTTCTCAAACACTAAGTTAACCGTCGGCGGCGTCAATCGATTGATGCAAAAAATAATCATGTGATGACGCCATCACGACGTCATAGATCGTCAAAACTTGTGACGTCATCATGGCGTCATATATCGTGATGTCACGTGATGACGCCATCACGACATCGTCGCTTTACACTGCTTCCGTAATCGGTGCGCCGATCATGGAGCTAGCGCAAAACCAGGTGAGGTGCAGAAAGCTTGCAGAGAAGGAGGGGGAGGATCAACCCGTCGATCGAGAAGAAAAAGAACCTGGCTTTCGCCTTGGAGTTTTCTTAGGGGAGTGCATTAGGGACAGTGTGGCTCTTTGGCATTGAGGCACTGCTGTACATCACGGCGTTTGTCTATGATGTCTGCTGATAACCACATAGATGTACTATTTAGAGTGTTATTTCATAAAGTTCAATTTTATTGATCTGGTATTGTGTTTATTTGCTAGTGTCGAAAATAATCGCCGAAGAGGTTAATTCAGCACACTCAACTGCATGAGCCCTTATTTTTTCATTAGCGAGTGAAGTATGGAGTTCTCCTGAGATGCTTTTTTCCATGACATTTGCAATGAATCGAAATATTAGCCCCATAGTAATATTCCGGTGCTTGAATTTATTGCAATATGCTTCTGTAGTGCACTCCAGGATGTAAAATTCGCTGCTCCAGAGTGCCCCCAGATGCAAAATTATCTGCTCCAAAGTGCTCCAAGATGAAAATTTTGCTGCTCCAAAGTGCTCCAAAACGGAAATTTTGCTGCTCCAAAAGTTGCTCCAAATCAGAAGTCCTCGGTAGCATCACTGACATTAGTTTCCATGGATGAAGTTCATTATACTTTGGCATCGATTTCACGTTCATTTTGGTGCAGTTGGCATTCTGAGGTGTTCATATATAATTCAAACTGTATTTTTATACAGTGGAATCTCGTTCATATAATATTGCATAATACGTTTTATTGTCCTAATACATTTTTCTTTTTATTCCCGGCCAATGTCCCTTGGAAATAATTCATTTTCATGCAATCACATTCTTGCCCAAAGTTAGATAACACGACTGCGAAAGTGAATCTTGATTGATATATAATATGTAGAAATACTACGTTTATTCTTTGATATAATTGGTCAAACTGCATTTCAAGAAGCCACGCTCTGGACAACCAGGATCTGCACAAGCCACGAGCCGCAGCAACGTTGGTTTTGCGGTGAAAAGATTACTCCCAGGCGCGGCCGCTGCATCCAGTGATGCAATGCACCATCTAGCGAAGTGTGTCATTCATATTTCATATGAAAAAAATTTGAATGAATATGCAAATTTATATTTTCCTCCTTTTTGTAACCTCTGGCTAATGCAATTTTTGCATAATACGTTTTATTTTTCAGTTCCTGTGAAAAACATATCAACGAGATTCCACTGTATACTAGTAACAGCTATTTGTTTCAAAGACTCATTCTAATGAGGCACTATTCCTTTCGATATTCGAAATTTTTCAATATTTGCACATTTCCTGTGTTAGGCGTTTTGCAGTTGAGTGGCAGGTATCAGAACCTAATTGTATTCTGAGGCCTTAAGGCGAAAGCCTTAGATGCGTCATCAAATGCGAAATTTGACCATCGGCATCCCGCATCGGCGGCATCTCGCGTCCAGCGGCGTTGGGGATGAGTGATGCAACAAAACATGGCTCTGTCATAGGAATCGGTATAACACGAAAGTGAAACGTGTCTTCACAGACGTAGTTGAACGTTTGTTCGGCATTCTTTCGCCCCAATGGCAAAGGAGTGAATGCTATAGCAACAAACTGTAATGTCACACGAAGAACAGCAAGCAGCTCGAAACTTGCAACATGCTGCTCAAGCAGAAAGGACGCACGGAACAAATATACAGGATGAGCACGAACTAACTGTCACTGTTGTAACTTATTTCTGTGTGAGCAGCGCGCTCTTTTCGCAAAAGCAGCCGCTGCAGTGAGCAAAGTGACCTTCATGCTCTCAACGCAAACTTGCGGTGAGAGCACGAGACGTGCAAACACGAGATAAGCACGCGTGCATGAGCGACCACGCCCTGCAGAGGTACGCGCTCATCGCAACGCATGGGGCAACGACCTTTAAAGCATGCTCTTCGAGCCTTTGGCGCGATCTCGCTATTGATAACGAAAACACGCTGATGTACCACCGATCTCTGAGTGCCGCCACCGGCAAATGGTGTATATAAATAGCTCGTCGTTAGTATGGCGAAGAACGTGGAGTCTGTGGCCGAATCGTTTCGTGCCGCGCGCTGCGGAGCGAGGGGTCGTAAGTTCGACTCCCGGTGACGGGACTTTTTCTTCGAGCTTTTTCATTGCCATCTGTTAGTCTTTATATTTTACAATGTCATATCCGTGAGGGAAATATGTCAGTGGAGCCGTGGTGGACCCCGGCATAAAACACTTTCGCATTAAAAATCGTCATCACGTGATGATGTCACCACATGCCATCATGACATCACGTGACGTGACGCAACGTCACATGATACCACCATCCCATGGCATCGTAGCGTGGGGTCAAAGGTGGGCCGATCACAGAGGCAGTGCAAAACCACACTAGGAGCACGATGCTTTCGGAGGGTGGCGGGGCAGGATCAATACATCGCCTGAGATGAAAAAGAAGATGGCTTTCACTTTTGAGTCGTCTTAGGTGAATGCATAAGGGACCCTTGAGTTTTTTTTACAACAAGGCTGTATATGGCTAGGGTTTCATGTATTTTTCTTGTGCATTAACAAAAACATACCGTAAAATCCCAAGCAAGTGCCCCCCCCCCCCTTCCTCCTTTTTTCGGGAGAACTTGGAATATGTGCCAATTTCACTGCTTTATTCGCTGTTTTTATTTGCCCAACAAAAGCGCATAAAAACAGTGAGTGCACGTGTATGGAATAAAGCATTTCATTAGAAGCACAGGCATGCATCCTTTGATCATAGCGGCTCTTCTGCCACCGTCTTGAATTTTTGATCCGCAGCCGAGACCCAGCAAGGGCCTCCCCTCCAAATCTTGTCGGATTATCTTTTACCAGCATAGGGGGACACTTGCTCGGGACTTTGTGGTACATGCCACACAAATTTCCAAGCCCCACCGCTCGCCACCGTTCCACTAAAAATGAAGGGTAGCAAACGCCAATTGAGATCTTGCACGAGACTCCAAGCGCCAGCGGCAAGCCAGACAAGACGGTGTGTGTCGTGGAACGAGAATGCAGCATAAAGACACAAGTACGATGTTGCTCAAATGGAAAACTTTAAAGGAGGATATGTTGATTTCGAAGAGGACTTTCTGAATGGACATTTCAGATTTAGTTTCGGGGTGCATGATCACTGTGGTTCGAAATTCTGTGTCACCTCTGTGCTGCCTACGAAACAGCTTTGCCAGATATCCACCTTCTCAGAGTGGAATGGATCACAACTTTTTCTTTTACCCTTTTTGTTTTGCAGTACTACGGCATGAAGGAGATGTCCTACTACACCGTTCTCTTTGGCGTGTCGCGCGCCCTGGGCGTCCTCTCGTCACTCATCTGGGACCGTGCTCTGGGGCTGCCCATCGAGCGACCAAAGTCCCTGACCACCGAGGGTCTCATGAAGCTGGTTGGATACAAATGAACACCAAGCGACGAGGAAACAGCCCTCCACCTTTTTGTTCCCCCTCCCCGTCTCCTGTGCCTCCCTCACAGCATCGCCATCCCATCACCGTGAACCACCATGCTACTGCGATTGTGCTTGTTCATTATTGTTTCGCGCTTCTTTACCCACAGCTTTTCTCCTAACGTTTCCTTCGCTATTCTGTAGCGGCCCGTTCATTTTCTCTCCAGCACTCTCTCACCTCTGCTGTTTCGTTTCCACATTTGTTCGTTTTGTTGAAGATGCAGAACTTGCGCTAGCGCAGAACTACCACATTGCAGCCCATTGCAGTGTTGACATGAGTGCAAGCGACAATCTTGGTCAACCTTAGAGTCCTTGCTGAACTGTCAGGAGCGAAGCTGGTCTCCCGAGTGGAAGTTCTGGTGCATTTAGCAATTTGAGGGCAAGCGACCCGCTTCGAACTTGCCCTACGTTTTGCAAGGTCTCCTTGGGGATTGGGACGCTGAATGACTGAAGTCCTTATTAAGAAATTCCCGCTAGTGTATGTCCCTGTGTTGGCTATTCGTAAGTTATTGTGTCATCGCAGTGGCGCCTGTTGACGTTTCATATATTTCGCGGTGTGCTTGTTCTTCCCGTTGATAGATTACAGTTTGACCACTGTCTTATTGTTATGGTTTCCTTTCTTTAATTGCTAAATTAATGTTGTTGCCTTTTTTGGTGACGTTTCTGTGAGTGCTGAACCACGAAGTCAGCACGTCTGTTGTCAGGCTACTCCAGTATAGTTAAACTTTTCCTAGTGCTTGTATGTGCTCGACCTGTGGAATCAAAATGATTGGTACTTTATTTTTTCTCTCTCGCAAAAGGGACGACAGACGCCAGTATTCTGCTAATAATGAATTGTGTGGCCTTTTGTGTTTGTTTTTCCTTTATATGCTTTTGCCTTTGTGCACGGAGTGATAATACATGTAAACTTTGCACGTGCCTCTCCATACAAATAGTCATTGAAACCGAACTGTGTGGCAATTGATGGTGACACATAGACATTGGCAGTCGACGTTACTGCATGCTAGACAAGTTTTCAGTGTTGATGTCTCTAGCAACCGATTTCACCACGGCCACAGTCGAGAGACGGCCTCTGAGCCACGCATTTCTTTTTCTTCCTCTCCTCACAGTGTACTATCTTCAACATCACAACATTGTTGCAAGAGTGTGTGTGTGCGTGTGTGTGTGAACGTGTCAGCAGGTTGCAGTGGTGCCGAATGTTCATCGTACTTTAATCTGCCTTTCTTTTGTCACGCGATTTGCTTTCTTCTGGCGAGCCTACATTTCATAGCCGAGGCAAATTGACAGATGCGTACGCCATCGCCACACGTGCACGTCGTCTGGTGCACATTGCATCGTCTGCTTCGAGGCAAGGACAGGGGCAAAACTTCCGCGAACCATTCATGTGTCCTTCTTAACATCGTTGCACTAGCAGCAATTTTCGGCTCTCCTTCTCATTGCTCAAGGGCAGCAGGTTTCTTTCTGTGCTTTTCATAAATACGTACTACGCGCAACTATGTAACGGGCCTTGGAGTCTCTCTTGTCGGGTGGAAAGGTGGGCACGTTGTTTCCTTTTTCTTTCACCACATTGACCTGTTCCCGAAGACCCAGCATCCAGCGTTGCACTCGTGTCGAGTCCGGTGAGATCACCTTGCGCAAAATGAGCTGGAAGTTGGGTCTTCCGGTTGAGCAGCTTTTCGTGACACTGCCAGAGGTGTTTTTGAGTCCCAGTGATTCGTGTGACGTACGTGCTCCAGCCTCGTCATCTAGTGCCGGGGGTCGAAGCGTATGCCGCACCCCTTGTACTAAAAAGTGGCAGCAATTACGGCAATGCCCCTCTCGTCGACTGTCGCGCCTGGCTGCCGAGTGTTATTTTTAGAGGGAGTGTATCTTATGGCTAAAGAGACGATGTTAGAGACAGTTGTGAGTGTTTTAACTTATTTGTAAGCAGTCCAGTTTCTTTCCTCTTGCAACACTTTGTCTTTGGAGATATGGGATAATAGCTTTTTTTTTTTTTTTGTATGGTTGTGTATCCGTATACATAGTATAAATAGCCCAGCCTGGAAAATGAGCCAGCAATACTACCAAGCAATGAAAGTTAACAACAGTAGGCCCTCTTTAAAGAGAGTGCAGGACGCTGTAATTAGAAGAATGACGTGTAAATGGAAAGTGATGCAATGTCTATTCCATTCAGTGTGATATCTGGAAATAAATGGTACAGATAAACCCCTGTGTGTTCGTGTGTTGACATTTTTTGTCGTTTCGTGACTGCAGGTAAATGGAAAGGTAGGGAAGAGTCATTCTGGAGCAGTTGGTTCATCGTTCTCGTAAAAATTTTGCAAAGGATCTCTAAGCATTTTCTTAAAGGGGCACTGACACAAAATTTTAGCGGCTGAGATTGCCTGCGAAATCCATTCCCGTGAACATGCGTATATCTACAAAATCTGAACAGCGAATACGGCTTGGAAGGTAATTTATATGAATTTTGAAGTTCGCGTGTCCGACCCAGCGCTACTTGGGACATTGGCATCATACAAAGAGATGCCCAGCTAAATCATGACGTCATAGTCGCCATTGCGCTGCCATTCTTGCGCCAGCAGGCTACTATTCATTATGTCTATATGGTTAGGTAGCGCACTTTCGACGGGGACAAAAGAAACGGAAAGCACACGACACTTTTGTCCCCGTCGAAAGTGCGCTACCTAACCATATAGGCATAATGATCAGTCACCAGCTAGCCCAGCTCTTAACCTTATTGAGGCTACTATTCGACGGCTGCTCGCGAGTCCATGTCCGCTGCGAACGTGTGGAAGCCTCAAGAAAGTCTCTGCCACCAGGTGACGATGATGATGACTGCAACGACATCGCAATGCACATGCCGCATGTGAAAGAACGCGAGCAGAGGATGCAGGCAGCGCAGAAGTGCGTCACAGTTTTGTGTGCTGTTTCACACGCTAGATGGCATTAGTTGCGCAACCAAAACTGAGACGGGTCGGTAATAAGCAGACTGTAATTAATTACCTGTCACGCGCTGCAGCAAGCGATGTGCCGTATTATGACTAATAGGCCTCCAGCAAAAAAAAAAAAAAAAAAAACGCCATAGCAAAACTTTTGTGTCAGTACCCCAGACGTAATATGAAATCGCTGTGTACAAGGGCATGCTCCAACAGGCACGTAGGCAAGAGGGGGGGGGGAGGCGACGCACCCCCCCCCCCCCCGATATTCGTCCAGCCGTCTATATTCCCGGGCAACTTTTTTTTCTTTTAGGGGCGAAGCTCCCTAGGATCGAGCCATGTCCCTCCCTCGTTGTCACACGCTAGTACCGGTTGGTTGGTTCCTTAGGGGAATAGCTCAATCCACTACGGGGGATCGAAGCGCTCGCGCTAAGAGGTCTTCTTCCTCTTGTTCTTCGAGTGCCTTTTGATGATGCCAATGAGGAAAATTTCAGAATCGCAGCATATCCAGTAGTGAATGATGACGAGTGGGCGCAGGCAAAACCACATATAAAAATTGGAAAAGAGGAAGCAAGCGAGAAAGAGAAAGAAATAAAAAAAAGAAGAAAAGATAAATAAAGAGAAAAAACGAAAAGGGAAAAAGAGAGGAGGAAAGAAAGAGAAAACGGAAGAGAAACAAAGAAGGCTGCCCAGCTCCGCACTTCCTTCAGGCTCGATCAGAGGGATTTGCATTGACCTCGTGTTCTCAAATTTCAGGTTGGATCCCGTACAAGAGCCTTTGGCTTTACATTTCACCGATCATAAGGCGGTCATAATGAAAGGAAAACGCCGCCCACATCTCAACAGCATATACGCAGTGTGATTAATAAACAACTTGTGTGTATATACTGTATACACGTGTTGTCACGTGTTTCCATGATCGAGTGGGCAATGTACGGGGGTATTCACGGTTAATGATCCCCCGGAGCTTCGCCCACTCGTCATCGTTCACTTTGTGGATATGCTGTGATTTTTTTTTTTTTTACCATGAAAAGACTTTCTTTCGAACAATTAGGCCTTGGGCCCTCCATGAAAAAAAATCCTGGCTACATGCCTGCGCTCCAATGTGTCCATTCGAGTTGGCACTTACACCTCTGCTGCGGGGATCTCCTCTCCTGTGCCGCAGTGGCGTCAGGTGGTTGTATTGACTCTGGGTTGGTTGCTGCGGCCGGTGCGGTCGCGTGCTTTTCGGACACTGCCTTTGCGGACACCAGTGGCGCGATGTTTTTTTTTTTTTTTTCGAAAGCCTACCCTTCGGCATAGTAATTAGTGGCGCGATCTTGTACGCGTTCTTAAATGGAACGGAATCGGTCCGTTCTATCGAACCGCACGCGATTGGTCAATGGAGGGCCGTGACGTCCGTCATTGCCTCATCAAACGCGAATTAAATTTGACCGTCGGCGTTCCACGTCTACGGCGTCGGGGACGAGTGGTGCAAAAAACTTTTGTGCCAAGGAAGTGCTTATTTTGAAATAAAATCACGTTTTAGCGGTCCGCATCGCGTTAGCACACTTCAAATCACCCGCCTGAAAGCCGTCTTTCTCACGTCACTGTTGCCCTGTCCAACGTTCCCCGCCTTTACTGCGCGGCGGCGTGCACCGGCGGCGTGCACCATTCTGGCATCCGGCAACATCACATGCATGCGGCATTTTGTCGAACTTTCTGTCAGAGTGACTTTCACGAGCGCGCAAAACGCACCCGGCAGTACGCGATACCGAAACTACCACTGAGACGCGACCGCGTGAGCGAAGCAGAGCGCCGGGCGAAGGGCAGTTCGGCGAAAACGGAACTTCACGCGCCGTTCCCCATAGCAACACCAAAGATGTTCTTTTTTTCCATGGATCGAACAGAAACGAACAAGCAGCATTTTATTACGTCTCTTGGTGCACGGAAGGTTCTTTTTTTTATTGCAGCTAGTATGATTACGTGTGATTGATTGTAGTCGGACTCTTTCACGTCATCGGGATTATTTCCAAAATGTCCCGCTCGTGGCGCTCATCGCGTGATACATTTAGCTTAATTTCTTGGTAAGTAGGGCACTGCTGTTGATAATATTGCTTTTTTAGACTTTGTCATAGATTGAGCTTTCACTCTGACATAAACTGTTATTTTCCTTTAGTGTCCCTTTAACAGGTAAGTTGACGATACTTCATACTTGATTGTCATAGCTATTAGGGGTGCTGCCTGTAGCGTGTTTCTATACCTATTCACAGTGAATTTTCTATACGGAACGGCCTTTCTATTTTATATATATTTTTTATTTTGTTAGGCCTGCCTACTTTTTTTTTTTGCTATTACTAATCGCTAGGTAACCGGAGCTATAGTTCGCAATAGCGCGAATAGCGGCGGTGTCCTGCAACGCTTTCTGCAACTATATATCCATCTATAGTATAGCAAGGAGTGGGAAAGGGAACTGAGGGTGAAGAGGAATGATGTGAGGTAAGGAGGCGGGAAGAAGGAGGGAGGGTAGAGCATAGTTTAGCGGAAGCGAGTAGGAGGTTGCAGACATGCAGATGCTCAAGCGGAGAGGAGGAGAGGATGGGCAGAGATGAGGAGCAGAGGCACAGGTGGTATAGGGCGGAGTCGGGCGTGGGAAGAGGCAATGTGCAGCTGCGCCGAGCGCAGGTGGCGTGACCTTAGTGATGACGTCCTAGCTTTGCATTACTTTACATTCCATCGCTGAGGCTTTTCCTCAGCTCTGCTGTCTCTCGGTGCCAGTTAAAGCCACGCATAATTTTTTTTCTGCGACGGCAGACAACTGAAGATGAGTATATACATTGATTATGACAGTAATCATGCAGGTCAAGTTAACTAAGTTGTTGATTAGATGAGTACAGGTGGTCAGGTCTAATTGGAGAATTGTAGTCCTTCCTGCGAAGAGCCCATTGCCTCTGAGATTTCCAAAAAGCGGCCGCCGGTAATTTTTCGGTCCGGCTTTGCACATCTCTTCATGCCGTCAGTGTGACTGTGCCGCGTACAACGTGCCAGGATCTATTGGAACGATTAATAATAACTGCTGGAGTTCTGCGTGCCAAAACCACGGTACGATTATGAGGCGCGCCGTATACTGGGGGTCACTGGACATAATTTCGACCAGCTAAGGTTCTTTGACGTGCACCTAAATTTAAGTACACGGGTGTTCTTTGCGTTTAGCCTCATCGAAATGCGGCCGCCGTGGCGGGGAGTCTAGGCCGCGCCCTATAGTCTAGCGCGACGCCTTACGTGCAAAGCTACCACGTAATGTATTGGAAGGATTACGACTACAGTGTTGGTAAGAAGTTGCGTAAAGATACGTCGATATAATATAGCCATGCACGTACGTACAGTGAAGGCTATACATGTAGTGAAAAATCCGTGGGACACGGGGTTTCGCTGGAGTCACTTTTTCGACTAGTGGTCTTGTCTTCAAAGGGAGCCTAAAAGGCCTTGTGGTCTTGTCTTCGAGGACCTAGAATACCTTGTGGTCTTGTCTTCAAAGACCTAGAAGACCTCGTGGTCGTCTTCAAAGACCTAGAAGACCTTGTGGAGCCTTGTAGGGTCCAGCGACAACCCGTGTTATAAGGATTTTTCATTGTTTCATGCTTCCATCTTCCCCTGAACTGTTACCTTATTTAGATTATACATAAGGTGATTGATAGCAGTAAGTTTTTGCTGCGTGTTATCTCATTATAATCGCATTACGACTATGTTAAATTGTACATGACAATAATGCGTGTTTTCCCGTTATTTTCCCACTCGAACCCGCTATAAATAATAAAAAAAAATACGCAATCGACTAAATATATATATAACACCGTTCCAGTTGCTCGTACCAAATTAAATGCCACTGCAGCAACAAGAACAAAACCTTTCACACAAAGTGTCGGAGTGTTACAGCATGGCGCTGGCAGGTCACGTGTTCCCTGCGCCTTTGAAGCGCTGCGCTGGCACAGAAAACACTGTTCCTGAGCAGCTTGTAAAAAAAAAGGAACCGCGGCACTTTCACAACTGAGATGACATGGAACACGTGGGTACGTCGCCTGTCGTTGGTCGCGGACACTGGAACGCCGAGAGGAAATCATTCGAGATAGACGCGATGTACTGTACTTCTTCCGCGAGCTGTTTCCTTGAGATCTTGTTGACAGGGCAGTAGTGGTGGTGAACGAACAGGTAGTAAAACAGACGGCACCTGGACGTTGCCCACCGGGAACTAACAGAAAACTCTTCCAGCCACTGAGATCCCCTGGTCACTCGAAGCGCGGTATTAATGCTCATGATTGTCAGTTTAAAGAGGAAGAACCGATCGGGAAAGAAAACCCTTAAATTCTTCAGGCAACTCGTGTAGTTCGTAACCATCTTCGTCGTTTCTGCGCTCCACACGCGTTTCAGCAACATGTCGCTCCAGATAGCGTCGGCAATCAGCACACCTATCGCGGACATGGTCACCACGTGATCGGTGCTGCTGTTGAAACTCAATACGCTGTATGTAACAAGGGGGATTACTACCGTGCGGTTGATAACGACGATACCATTTGTTACGGCGGCTTGAGAGACGAGTCGTGTGATTCCAGGCGGTCGCTTGTACGAATAATAAGCCCAACCGGATGTAAACAGAGTGATGAGATTGCGTACGTAGTCGCTGGACATAGGAGGAACATTGCGTTCGGGATATACCTCGGTGGGCAACAGTATCTTTAACGATTTGAGGTACGTGGACACGTTTCGCTGGTCGTGAGACGGCAAAATTGTGGCAGCCTCAGCGGAAATAGCATCGACGATTTCGGCGAATATGCGACGGAATGTGTCGTCGTGTTCCCGGCCCCTCTGGTTTTCTTCCAGAACGGCGACCGCGGAGAGAGCGGAATGGCGTGAAACGACACGGCGACAGTAACGAAATGCGGACGTCGAGCTGTGCCGGTTGCCGTACTTCATGTGATCGAGAAGGAGGTCTGAAACCGCTTTGAAGATGAAGAAAGCTGACGTGGTTGGTTGCCCATCGACGTCCAAAGTGGCGGCCAGTATCTGTTGCGTGACCGCCAGGTCCGTATGGTACAATTTCGCGGGCAGGTCAACACCGCTGACATTACGCACAACTGCCCCCCAATCGTCTAATGTTAGTGACGGCACCAGGTGGGCAACGACTGAAGAATTCGACATGGCATAGGTTGCCGTGTAATTTAGGTCAATCTCTCTCTCGATGTCTTCCATAGTTTCTAGGGTGACGTTGATGCTTAAGAGTTGGTTTATGCTTTTCAGGCATTCTTGGCGTAGGTGGTTGTACTTGTCGATAAGCACGGATTCTACACGTGGCCTGGTCTTCTTCAGTGCAATGACCAGAAATTCGCCGATCTTGTCCATGCCTGAGAAGTATAAGTAGTCGGGGAAGCCCCCACGACCGTAGACGGCGATGGCGGGACTTATGCGAATGTCGTACTTGACCGTCATTCCGAAGAGGAATGCGAGAAGCTCCGGGGGGGTTTTCACACGAACAACATTATTGGCTCCCAACGCGTCGATGTACGTCGCAGCTGTCGAGCCGCCGAGCTTGTGCGCATTTTGGGTGTGAATCAGACACGACTGGAAGAGAGAGTGCATAGCCAGGCCGGCCGGTGTCGCTGGCTTCGTGTAGAAGTCGCTTTCCGAATAGTACTCGAACACCTTGATGTTCGGGATATCAGGACCCTCGCCGAAAGAGTTGCAGACATGGCTGTAGAAGTGGTGGCACGGGCGCACGGAAAAATCGAGTTGTCGGTACATCGCCAGGGCCTCGCTCGGGCAGCAGTTGGCGTTGCTGTTCACCGAAGCGCGTTGCAACTCGACGACATCGTAGAAGAAGGCGAACACCAGCATCAGCACGAGCAGGAGAACGAGGGCCGAGAACAGCACGGCCAATACTTTCGTAGAAAAAATCTTAGGCTCGCCTTCAGGTGTCGTTGTAGGCTGAGGGGAGGACGGAGAGCGAAGAGAGGGCGGCGTTATTACAGCCTGCGGGGCTGGGCTGGTTGGTTGGCTGGCTCCTGGTGACGGCGGCCTCATCATTTCATTTTCCTTCTCTGAAGGTACATACCCATTGTGGTGGACAGACCAAGATGTGGATGTTAAGGAAAATGCTAAGTTATATCACTAAATTCGGGAAGAGAATTCATAAAGAATAATAATAACACAACGTAGAACGAATATAATTAACAGTACGCGTTGCTGGGATAGCATGGGTGCGTGATATTTTACAGTTTGGCGCAGAGAGGGACGATGGTTGGTTGATTAGTTGAGTCCTGGCGTATTGGCTACGGGGGATCGGTCATGAATCGGGCGGCAGTAGAAGTTGTGAAAAAAAAAGGATGATCATATGTTGCTCATGTTGTTCCTCCTCCATCGACACGCAACAGTTTCGGTAAAATATAAATAGTGCGTTTCAAGAAAAATCACCTTGCAAACTAGACATACTGCGCAACCAGCAGGAAAGAAGAAGGGAGACAGGAAAGAGCGCTCTTTCCTGTCTCCCTTCTTCTTTCCTGCTGGTTGCGCAGTAAGTCGAGTTTACAAGTATGAACCAACTAGTCTGCAAAGAAGTTTTGCATCACCTTGCAGCAACAAGAATTGCCCAGGTTGAAGAAAAATTCCTGTGACAGGGTCCAAGACAATTGGCATTGAGGGAAAGAATGTATGGATAGGGGAAAAATAAAAGGTTATAAAGTTCTGTCTCAACTGTTGGTTAGAAAATGTCTTCCTTAAAGATGAAAAAAAAAAAAACCCTTTCGCATGACGGAACTTCTAGCGCTCTATGAAGGACGCGGACAAAGAAAGTGAAGACAGGACGAAGCGCATCGTCCTAGCTAGTCTATATTATCATCCTTATGTGTCGACGCATGTATATATTATAAAAATTAGGGTATTGATTTATTTTATTTTATTATTATTATTTTTTACATATTTAATCGAGCGCCAAAATTTCCTACCAGATTTGTAATGTTTCTATTCTGTAACCTCTCTTCTAAAGTACTATAACATTTTATAAAACCACTCAATTGTTGGCCAATCCGCACCAGTGTGTGTGAGCCAAGGAGGTTAAAAAAACCTCCTTGGTGTGAGCCACAGTTGAAGGTGAACAAGAACAAGCATCGTCCTGTATTCACTTTCTTCGTCCATGTCCTTCGTAGTGCGCTACAAGTTTCGCCATATATTCACACCAACGAGCCCCTTCTTACATCCTTTCAAAAAGGAAAGAAGTGTTAATTTTAAGGGCTCGTTTTTCTTTGTTATACACACTATTAATGAGCACTAACAGACAATAATGCCAAGGAAAGTATGGGAGATGGTATTATATAGTAAATGTAAGGTACATGTGAAGAAAGTGAAGTAGACGAAAAGATAACTTGCCGCGGGCAGGGACCGAACCTGGGGCCTTCGAATAACCGTCATGGCTACTGGCGGCGCTGACTGACGCTCCCACGTTTAAGTGTACATATATACCCTATAAAGTGGACGGGGGGATGGCCGCCGCGGTAGCTCAGTTGGTAGAGCATCGAACGCGTTATTCGAAGGCCGCAGGTTCGGTCCCTGCCCGCGGCAAGTTATTAAATGCGAAGCATTTCTTAGCGAACCTCTGGCACTTTGAGCGTTTCTACCTACGTATCTATCTATCTATCTAGCCGCCTACGTCTGGGGGCTCTCATGATCGCCTCCTTAACTTGGTGCCGACCAAAATTTCCATGGGAGGGTAACATGATTTCACGAATACGACTGTCGGGTCAGGACACGAATAAAGTGAAAATCCTGTCGCGTACGTCGTCAAACCCTTTCCTCCAGACACGTGTGGCACATACCCGCTTACCACGGGCCGCGGTGCATGGGTATGCGCCACAGGTGATTGACAGTTTATATCTACCCAGGAACGGCGAGAACAGACATTAAATGCGAGAGCGTTAAGAAAAACCGACATCGGCAGCGTTGACCCGACGAATGGAAAGAATGAAAAGTAGGATCCCAGCAGGAATCGAACCCAAGTATTCTGCGTGGCAATCAGGTATTCTACCACAGAGCCACGCCTGGTCTACAAACTGGTTTGGAAAAACAGCCTGTGCAGGCGTAATGGCAGTGCAACGTCAGTTGTTGTTGTGGTGCGTACTATCTTATTTTACAAGAAAGCAATAAACACTACACATGATACTCCTACGATGCGTATACTCCTACGATACAGACGTCATATCACATTAACGTCTGTGGTCCCAATGTTAGCTCCGCTTTTATAGCAGTCTAATAAACATTACATTTGTATCCCTATGATTCAGCGTGCTATATTCAAGCATTGCTCGACTCTGGAGGAATACATTAACGAAAGTTACGTATCGTATTCACATCATCGCACCGTAAAGTGCACTTAGTCCGCCAGAACGACGCATTGTCCTCTTCATTTCTTACGAGGCTGGGCAATGGCCTCATGCTGACCGAGGATGATGTCAGATTGATTGACAGCCGCTTTGTAGACCAGTCTACGTAGGCCACATACGCCCAGGTAGTTTACGAATATGACAAGCGCCATCCACTGATGTTGGTCTACGTAGACCTATGCAGGCCTACCAGCCTCGACGGCTCATACCTCACCAACGCGAAGAGTGACTTCAGATTCTAACATGTCGCCGGCTCTATCTATAGACAATTTGTCGACGAAATCACCGAGGCATCAACGATTTCCAACGGCTGTACTATACCTCATACTTCACTACACATTGACCCCTCGTCACCGCGATAACGACCTGATCCGATAACTAGTCATGACCAGCTGCTGGTGCTCACTGATCACGGGGATGATGACCTTGTTCAAGAACTGCCAAGAACGTCTTCCACACATGCACAAGCGTTCGTGAAACGTGCGTGCGTTCTCTATCACAAGGGACAAGTATAAGCACTGCATACCAGCTTACGGCTTCTGGTGTTGGTATAATACCCACGCTGCCGTTGTCAGCGTTACCCAACTGTAAACAACTGGTTATATAACACATATGCGGCTCTTCAACATATATGTATGCGGATAAAATTTATACAAATCTTTAGCGTCTTTTTGCAACGTTTCGCTCAGTAAAAAAAAAAAAATACACCACAGTAACCTTCCCACCGCATGCTTCGCATCACATCGACTCCCCCGGTACGTGGGATCTGCCGAATTTTTCTTTTTCATCCAGTTTTCTTTCTTCCCATTTACTTTACATTTACTACTAATAACATCCCCTATACTTTCCTTGGCATTATTGCCTGTTAGTGCACATTAATGTGTGTATAACAAAGAAAAACGAGCCCTTAAAATTAACACATCTTTCCTTCATTCATAGCGACGGTCTCGTTCTGGCAGACTTGATGCTTTCAGGTAGTATGCGAGGGATTATTGGTCAGCTGCCAGCTCGTAATAAGTTCACGTGCTACGTGACGCCAACAGGCAGAAAAAAGAGTGTTCCACACTCGCCGTCATGGCTACTGGCGGCGCTGACTGACGCTCCCACGTTTAAGTGTACATATATGTATATACCCTATAAAGTGGACAGAGGGATGGCCGCCGCGGTAGTTCAGTTGGTAGAGAATACGCGCTACTGGGATAGTATAGGTGCACAATGTTTTACAGAAAGGTTTGCGAAGCGAGCACTCTTAAGCTTAGTAAAAAAGGTAATAACTGCATCATTTACCACCCTATAGACGATGGATGGATGGATGCTACGAGCGTCCCCTTTATAACGGGGCGGTGACAAGTGTGCCACCAGGCTCGAAAAAAAAAAAAAAAAAACCTTTACTCTTTTTTTTTTAGCGTTGGCCTAGTGTCTTTACTTCAATTAAAACTATTTTACTCCAGAAGAAAAAAAAAAACCTTAAGTTTTCAGCTCCGTTCTGTGCCCTTTACGGCAGAATGTCCTTATTTTTTTCCCATTATTTATTTTTGTCCTTTCTCTCTAGTTTTCTGCCACCAATACTCTAACCGTCTCTTACTTATTTCAATCGCGGGTGTGTTCAGCTTTCCATTGTCTCTAAAACCCAAGGCGTCATGTAGGCTCGTGCCCAAACGTACACCTAGGTGGATGTCTCCACATTCAATCAGAACATGCTCCGCCGTTTCCTGATCTTCCCCGCAGCACGTGCATTGTTCTTCTTTACTGAATCTCGCTTTATAACTACCCGTTCTAAGGCAACCCGATCTCGCTTCAAACAGTAAAGCGCTTCCCATTGAATTGTTGTAAAATGCCTCCCTCCTTATTTCATTTTTGCCCTTTCGGTAGTTACTCAAAGCCGGTTTTTTCTCCATAGCTGCCATCCAGTAAATCCTCTCCGCCTCTCTGACTCTTCGCTTAACGCTCTTTGTTGACATACTGCTTACACTACCAGCCGTATATTTACTAGTGAGCCTCCTAGTTCTTTTTCTCCACTGTGTGTCCACGCTCTTCCTATACAAGTAACGGAACACCTTCTCTGCCCATCTACTCTCCTTCATATTCCTTAGCCTTTCTTCGAACCTTATTTTGCTCTGAGCCTCCCTCGCCTCAAAACCTGCCCATTCCACATCGCCCTTTACAGCCTCATTTGTCGTCTTCCCGTGAGCACCCAACGCGAGGCGTCCCACAGTCCTTTGATTTATATCCATTCCCGATTGCACCTCTGCCCTCATGCACGCCACTGAGTTCCCAAAAGTAAGCCCCGGAACCATTACACCTTTCCACAGACCTCGAAGCACCTCGTGCCTATTGTATCCCCACAACGCTCTGTGCTTCATTATTGCAGCATTCCTCTTTCCTTTTGCTGCTGAGGCTTTTTCCTGTACCTCCATGTACCTGTCACCCTCATTTATCCATACTCCGAGGTACTTGTATTCGCTCACCCTCGGTATTTCTTGGCCCTGTATTGACACCGCCTGATCACAAGGGTCATTGAATACCATCAATTCACATTTTGTTACACTAAATCCTAGTCCTAGAGCTTCCCCTTCCCTTCCGCATATATCCGCCAGCTGCTGTATATCCTCTCGACTGTCAGCAAATAAGACAATATCGTCAGCATAAAATAATCCTGGAAGCTTCTGCTCAATCATCACGCCGCCCTGTTTGTGTGACAGATTAAAACCAAAGTTGCTACCTTCTAGCGCTTTTTCCGTATTCACCATGTACAGCATGAATAACAGCGGGGACAAAGGACATCCCTGTCTCAGCCCCTTGCTAATCTCAACGTTCTCTTTGCTACTCATTCCTTCCCATTCTATGCAAACTGTATTTTCTCGGTATATCTCCCTCAAAAGCTGCATACATTCGTCGCCTATGACCATTCCTTTCAATATACCCCACAAAATTTCCTGATTAACGTTGTCGTACGCCCCAGTGATGTCTAGAAAGCCATGTACAAGGGCCTATTTTCTATTTTAGATATTTCTATACACTGAGTGAGAACAACAGGTTATCGTCTAACCGCCTGTCGACTCGAAATCCATTCTGGAGTTGTCCCAAAATATCGTTGTGTTCTGCCACACTTTTCTATTTT